>NC_051160.1:37858415-38025136 GCF_013339745.2 Dermacentor silvarum
AATTTCTTGTTAAGCATTCCGTTTCCCTATCGTGCTATTTTTGTTTGCCTTACATCGTGTTATATCACACTTTGATTGCGCACTAATCCATGCATGATGCGCTTTTTATGTTATCGTGTGCTTTAAACTGTGTCCCATATTTCTTCTTGTTATTTGCGCATTGCTTGGTTCAGTACTGCGATTATGTGCTCAAATTTTATTTACCCTGAATAGATTTTCTTGTTTTCTATTCCGCTTATGTATGCACTGTTGGGGTTTTGACGGCCCCCTAACACAATGTCCTACGGGCCTGTAAGGTATTTGAAATAAATAATTTAATAAATAAATAAGTAAATAAATAAATAAATAAATAAATAAATAAATAAATAAATAAATAAATAATGCCATCTGGAAACAATCATTGTTCCCATACCGTATTGCACAGTGCAAATCCATCATTCGAGATATCGTAACCGCATGGTTTAGCAAAATCTGAAGGAGTCATTCACCGACTAAAGTATCTGGTTTGCAAGTATTTTGTAAATATAGCTGCTATACTCACATGGAAGATGCTATATTTAGACAGTTTAACCTGTGGAAATGTTCGCTTAGGAGTGTGGATAATTTGCTCTGTCTGAATAAAGTTTTTGCCACTCCCCAATGGCGTACAAAGTAGAAAGAAAGAAGAAAGAAAATAGGAAAGAAAAGAAAGGCGTACAAAGTAAATAAAAAAATTTAAAGAAGAAATGTCAATGATGTTCGTGCTGTGGGTATACACAAACAATCGTATTATTTGACGCTTTATTGTTTTAAAGCTTATTCTTCTTTCAAACAAATCGGGAGACAATAGACTGGGAAATGTGTGATCCAAATATGAACGTCACTGTGCGGTTCTCCTTCAGCCTTTTGTGTTGCAGACCTCCTTGACCTTTTTTGAGTCACCTGATAGCAGAAGAGTGATAACATTGAAGTATGAAGCCAAAACCGGAATAACACCAAAGTATTATCAACCGACACATTTGAATGACTCGGAGCTTCCTGATACATACATATTTTTCAGCATCCATGGGGAGACGCGTTAAGGGTACATTCAAGTACCAACGAGTCGCCGCATCATGCCAGCGTTTCACTTCTAAGCCCGAAATGTTATACTGACAGTGAGGAACTTCGCACGCAGGCTATTACTAAACCGTACTTTAAAATGATCCGCAGTGTTTCTTCCTATACTCGGGGACAACTTTCTGTGGCAATGAAGGGAAAGCTACGGAGGCAAAGCGCTCACAAGTGAGGGTGCTTCTGAAAAGAGTCCCGCGTTTTAATCCACGTTGGTTTATGTTGGTGAAGAGAAAACATAAACAGCTTATTAGCAACAGTTAAATAAGACAGAACACACCACTGAGTGTAAAAGTTTACTCATTTAGCCGCTTTTCCCTTCCGCGTCTGGGCAAACGCGAAATCGTCGCACGTGGAAGTTGCGTCGATTCAGCGTCTGTTCCGAGCAACCAAAAGCACTGTCAAACGCTGCCGGACTACTTGGCGCGGTAACACATGTGCAGCATCCACGCGCCCGTAGCTTTCCCTTCATTGCCGCAGAAAGTTGTCCGCGAGTATAGAAATATTTTTTCCTTAAATCTAATTATCATCTTGTTCCTATTCACCATGCTTCCTAAATTATCTAAGCAACGCCCGTGTGCTTGCGTTGTAGTGCACGTTAAAGAACCCCAGGTGGTCAAAATTGACCCGGAGCCCTCCACTACGGCGTGCCTCATAATGAGAACTGGTTTTGGCACGTAAAACCCCAGAATAAATCAATGCATCAATTATCTAAGCAATCCCCACATTTCATAAAAAAGGCCTTTCACAGTTACACAGTCTTCCGGAGAATGTTTGTCTCTGGCTAGAGCATAACGCCATGTCGAACTTAATGCACAACTTCGGTTATACTTACGAGAACCTTTCCACTGCAGAAAATACCAGCATCAAAAATACACTATACGGTATGTGTAATGTATCACCCGTGGGACAGTAGCTAAGCTTTCTGGAGGACACTTTCTGTGCCGCAGTTTCAAATTTGTAAACCGTATTTGAAACGTAGTTTATCTCTGGGTCACCACCCTACAGCTTACAGCATTTTGTAATACAATACAAATGCACAATAAGGATGTTTGGCGACGACAAGTCAGCAGGAGAAGACGAACGCGGGCTCTGCCTTGGTGCCTAAGTAATGTATAAATTAAATGAAAATATATATAGTTGTATTTGCAAACAGCTGCGTCACGAGCCGTAGCACATGATAGTGAGTGAGTGAGTGAGTGAGTGAGTGAATAAACTTTTATTGGGTCCAGCAAAACGCGATAAAACGCGCACCCGGCTAATCCCACGACGGGACTGACAGGTCTAGCCTGCCAGCCCGATCACGGGCGCGCTGGACGGCCAGGATTTGGTCTTCAAAGAGGGGACTTCGCAAGAGTGCGTCCCACTCTTCCTTGCTGAACTTCGGGCCCAACGACTCGCACTCCCAGAGCATGTGAGCCAAAGTAGCAGCCTCACCACAGGCCGCGCAACAACAATTCGGATAAATATCAGGATATATGCTGTTAAGAGACACCGGATTTGGGTAGGAGTTAGTTTGCAGGAGTCTGAGCGTGACCGCCTGCGGCCTGCTTAGCTTAGGATGAGGCGGCGGGAAGACCCTTCTCGCTAAGTAAAAGAATTTAGTGACTTCATTGTGCGTGATAGGCGAGTCCCTGTGGTCGGGGGGAGAGTCGTCCGATCCGAGGGCAGCGCGGTCGGTAAAGCCACGCGCAGCCTCGTGGGCAGACTCGTTGAGGTTCAGAGGAACCCCCTCGACCACCCCGACGTGGGCAGGGAACCAAAGGATGGAGTGTGTGGAGCTGTCGCCTTGTTTGGCGCATTTCAGAATTTGAACTACCTGCCGGGCTACCCGGCCTTTCTGGAATGCCCTGACGGCCACTTTCGAATCGCTATACACCCTGTCTCTCCGACCGTCTTGCATGGCGAGTGCAATGGCAACCTGCTCGGCCACCTCGGGTTCCGTCGTCCGAACTGAGGCACAGTTGATGACTTTGCCCAAGGTGTCCACGACGGAAACCGCAAAAGCCTTGCCGTCTCGGTACGCGGCGGCGTCAACGAAGCTTGCTTCAATCTTGTCCTTGCAGATTTGCTTTAATATCGTGGACGCTCTTGCCTTGCGACGACCTGCGTTGTGCACGGGATGAACGTTGCGGGGCAACGGGGCGACGACGAGCTTCTCCCCTATTTCTCTGGGGATCTGGGCGTTGCTAGCCAAGTTCTTGGTGGGGGTGAGTCCGATCTCCTCAAGGATCCGCCTGCCGGCCGGCGTGGTGGATAGCCGAGTTAGCTGGGCCCGTTCCTGAGCCTCGGCTATCTCCTCCATGGTGTTGTGTATGCCGAGCCGGAGGAGGTCCTCTGTATGCGTTCTGACGGGCAGCCCGAGGGCTTTCTTGACAATTTTTCTAATGAGGGCATTGAGCTTGTCCCGCTCGGCTCTGAGCCAGTTGTGCATGGCCACCGTGTAGGTGAAGTGACACAGCACAAAGGCATTGATGAGCCGGAGCAGGTTGTCCTCCTTGAGGCCACGACGTCTGTTCGTCACCCTTCGCACGAGGCGAAAAGCGTTGTCGGTCTTCGCAATGATTTTGCGCAACGCAGTACCGTTGCCGCCACCCGATTCGATGAACATACCCAGAACTCTGATGGTGTCGACCCTGGGTATCGGGTCGCCGCTCCGAGAGAACAGGTGAATGTCACTTTCGGAGACCGGTTTCCAGCCCTTGGGTCTACCCCCTCTTTCTTTTCTGTAAAGCAGAAGCTCGGATTTTGTCGGGGAACACCTGAGTCCGGTGGGTAGCAGGTACTGCTCTGTGACGTCTACAGCCTCTTGCATGGCGCTTTCCACTTGCCCTTCGCTGCCACCGGTGCACCAGATCGTGATGTCGTCGGCGTAGATGGTGTGTTTGATACCTTCAACTTGGGCCAGCTTCCTCGAGAGGCCGACCATGCAGATGTTGAAGAGCGCGGGCGAAATGACCGAGCCTTGCGGCGTGCCCCGTGGGCCCAAGAGCACCTCGTCGGAGACAAATTCGCCGATCCGCAGCTTCGCTTTCCTCCCCGTCAGGAACGAACGGACGTAGTTGTACAGCCTGGGGCCCAGCTCGAGGTCCGCGATGGCAGCCAGGATGTATTCGTGGAGAACGTTGTCAAACGCTTTCTCGAGGTCGAGTCCGAGCAGGGCCCTGGTGTCCCTGGTACTGCCGTCGATGATGTGATGTTTGATCATCTTCATGGCATCCTGCGTCGAGAGGCCGGCGCGGAAACCAATCATGTTGTGAGTATAGACGTTGTCTTCGAGATATCTGCTTAGCCTGTTGAGGACGACATGCTCCGCCACCTTCCCGACGCAGGACGTTAGAGAGATGGGTCGGAGATTGTCCACGTTCGGAGCCTTGCCGGGTTTGGGGATCAGGACGGTGTTGGCGGTCCTCCAGTTCTCTGGGACACTGCCGTTTCTCCACGTCCCGTTGATCTTCTCGGTGAGGTATCCGATTGAACGGTCGTCAAGGTTCCGCAGCATCTTGTTGGTGATGCCGTCGGGACCCGGGGCAGACTTGCCGTTGAGTGCAAAAATGGCTTGCCTGATTTCCGCCACGGTGAAGTCTTCGTCCAACTCCGGACGGGCCGGGCCGAGGTAGTCGGGAAACCGGACTTCCTCGTCTCCGTGCTTTACGGGCAGGTACTTCCCCATGAGCTTGGTTACCAGCTCGTCCCCGGAACAGGATCTGGTACCTTCGTGCAGGGCTCTGGCGAGCGTGTGTCTCTGGTTGGATCTGGTGCTGCCCTCGTCGAGGAGATGTTTGAGCATGCCCCACGTCTTGCCGTTGCGCATCTGCCCGTCGATCGAGTCGCAGACCTCGTCCCATTGCTGCTTGCCGAGGGTCCGACAGTGATCTTCGATGGCTTTGTTGAGCTCGGAGATCTTTTTCCTCAATCTTCGGTTTAACCTTTGTCCCTTCCATCGGAGGAGCAGTGCCTGCTTGGCCTCGATTAGGTGGGCTAGCCTGCTGTCCATCTTCTCTACCTCCAGGTCGGTGACGATCTTCTTGGTGGACGACTCCGCGTCACTCTTGATTCTCTTGCACCAGTCTTCCAGGTCTTCGGGGACGGGTGCGCTTTCGTTGCCGCGGAGCTTGCGAAAATGGTCCCAGTCTGTGATGGTGAACTCTCTAGATTTACTTCGGGCGACGTCGAAGCGGGTCTCGAGCACGTAATGGTCGCTACCAAACTCCATTGCGGTGTTACTCCACTCGGCTCCCGCGATGTTCTTCACGAACGCCAGATCGGGGGTGGTGTCCCGGCACACCGAGTTGCCGATTCGGGTCGGGAACGCCTTGTCCGTGATGAGCGTGAGGTCCATTTCGTTGGCGTTCTGCCACAGACCCCGGCCCTTGCTCGTGTCGTAGATGTAGCCCCACAGTCCGTACGGGGCGTTGAAGTCCCCGACGACTACCAGGGGATGGGTGCCAGCCAGGTCGACGGACTTCTTAAATATCGTCTTGAACTGTTCTCGAGAGTCCCTGGGATTGCTGTAGATGTTGAGTATAAACACGCTGTTTCTCCGCTGGTTGCGTTGTCTCGTGTTGAGCAGAACCTCCGCCATGACGTATTCGACCTTGCAACTCGCCAGCTTCAAGTCGTGAGACAAGTGCGTAAGCTTCTTGTCAACTAACGTGCATACTCCCCGACCACCAGGTTGACCGGAGACGGCCCGATAACCGGGAAGGGATGCGGCGGACACTAGGGTTTCCTGTAATGCTATTACCTGTGGTTTGTTAGCTAGCGATCTAAAATATTGCTGCAATGGAGCCCTCTTATTGGAGTATCCCCTGCAGTTCCATTGCCAAATTCTGAACGCTTCTTTCGAACTATCCATGAATAGACACGTTTTCCGTACTACCTGCTGTAAGCAAAGCCGCACGTAAAAAGTTCCCCCCAGTCTGATGCGTCGATGTGCTCGTAGCCCCGATTATAGTCGACGACGCGTTCGGATCAACGACCTGCATCGGAGTTGTGGACGTAGTACTTGGGATCACCAGACGCTCGAGAGCGTCGATTCGATCGCCCAGCGCGCCTAGGCCTCTCTTCGGGTCTCCTAGGGCGACCTGCACCTGTGCTAAGCCTTGATGTAACTGCTGCACGCTCGTAGTGAGCGTGGCCAACATGCCCTTGATCTCATTCGTTTGCGAAACTGATTCTTCCTTACTGGAAACTGCCCTGCGCTTGGAGGCCCCGGCCGAGTCGCTGACCGGAACTGGTACTTCGACGGCGGTCGGGGCCGACGCTTTGACCAAAGCACTCTGACTGATTACCAATTTCTTAATCTCCGTCATTTCGCTAGCCATCTTTCTCACCATTTCTTTTAAGTCTGCGTTTTCCTTCTGAAGGCGCGCTATCTCGGCGTCCCTAGCTTGCTCTGGGAGCGGGTCGCGTGGGCCCCGGGAGGGTCCCGTTTCGCCGCCGCCACGAACCCTATCGGCCCAGGATAGGGTCGACTTCCTCTTCATCTGCTGGCCGACGCTGGAACCGGACCGGGCCCTTGAGACGGAGCGGCTCCCGGAGCG
The DNA here is from genome assembly GCF_013339745.2 of Dermacentor silvarum. NCBI lineage: Eukaryota > Metazoa > Arthropoda > Arachnida > Ixodida > Ixodidae > Dermacentor > Dermacentor silvarum. The sequence continues at coordinate 37,865,054 of NC_051160.1, forward strand.
GCGCCTGGAGCGGCGCCTGGATCTGCCCCTGGACCTGGATCTCTCTCTGGACGGGGACCTGGAACGCCCAGGGGTAACCGACGGAGAGGGGTTCCTGGTTCTGGAGCTTCCGCGGGCCCCGGAGCGATCGGCGATATCCGGGAGCTGTCGCTCGCCCTTGGCGAAGGCCGGAGACTTGCTTCTATTGACTCGGGATCGCTCCCGGCGCCTGCGTCTGACGAGGTACGGCATCTGGTACCTCTGGTTGCACTCCTTGGCGGCGGTGAAGTGTCGGCCACCGCACAGCCTGCACTTGGGGTCGCACTTGTGTTGCTCGTCGGGGTTGGCGACGCCGCATCCTTTACACACGGCTTCATCTGGAGAGGGGCAGACGTCTGCTCGATGCCCGAGGCGGCCACAGGCGTAGCACACCTCCACTCGCTTTCGATATAAGGTACACTTGACGAGCGTACCGCCATACGAGACGTAGTTTGGCACCTTGTAGCCGTCGAAGACCACAACCACGGTGCCCGTGCTCTTGATTCGTTTGGCCCCCAAGGCCAGCGGGTTCTTCGAGTTAACAATCTTGCGGTCGAGCTCCTCCGGGCCGTCACACGGAGCGATGCCGCGGATGACGCCCTTGCACGTAGAGTGGGGCGCCGCTTCATACGCGTTGACGTCGTGCTGCTGACCGCCAACGGCGATGCACTCGACCCTGACGTATCGGGTCGCGTTCTCTCTGCAGGGGGTACTGACGACCATGATGTTTTGTTGAAAATTCGGGCACATCGTGTCCGAGTCCCGCTTCGCCGGGTCGATGCCGACCGCGTTCCATATGGCCTCGGCCACAACTATCGGGCCCACCTTGCTGATGTTCAGACCTCCCATTGGCCTGACGATGATCTTCGCGTCTTCTTTGGGCAGCGGGGGCATCCTCCCACCCCGAATAATCTTGGCTTTCGCCCTGCCACGGTCTCGACGACCCTTGGCGGACAAGTTGTCGTTTGGCTTAGCGCCGGTTGAAATGCCACCAACTCGCTCAACGGGCGCCGATTTGGCTCCGGAGCGCCTGACAGCAACTGTTTGCCATCCGGAATCCTTGGAAAACTCTTCGGGAGTCAGAAGCTCCCCTTCCACTTCAGTGTCCATGATTGCACAGTCTTAGTGTCCGCACAGGCGAGAAACGCGGCGGGCGTCGCAGCAGCACCTCGCCGCGCTAGCTCAAACGCGGTTAGCGTTGGCTTCGCAGCGGCGTGGTCCGGGCGAAAAAGGGCGATAAAATCGCAAAAAGGCCACCCACCTACAAAAATTCGGTATCGACGTGATCGCCACAACTCTACGTGTCCGTAGGCATCAAAATCGTCGAACTAGGCACAAATTAAATCACCGAAAGCATTTCAGAAGCGGGAGCCGGTCTTCACACGTCCGCACTCCCCGCCGCTCACGAGCGTCCAGGTCAGCGTGACTTGTGGAATCGCACATGATAGATACCAACAAGAGAATCGTTTCTACTAACTAATGTTGCTTACTGCGCTGTGAACTTATCGCACATCACCAATATTTGTGTGAAAGTAACTGTCTATAATAGAATGGCGGGGATAACGTCAAATTTATGAATTTAAAAAAATGACATAGAAGTCTTTTGTGTATGTGCCGTATTTTCGCTCCTAGAATGGAATAATGGGGCTGCAGAACGTGTCGCCTTCATGTAATAAATAGCGAGCGAAAAGGACAAGCCTCTACTTACAGCCATACTTCAGACTAGGCGGCGCGTCTATGTTAGGAAAACAAGTGCGTTTAATGGCAGCACTTATATTAGTCTCCCTTTTACTGTGCACATCTCAAGGGCCACGAATGTGTCGGAGAAAAGGGTAATGTGTGAGCTATAATAGTGGATGTAACAGTGAACAAAAAGTACTCGTTAGATAGTGGTGGGAACGGGAGCTTCAGGTTATTCTTTAATTGGTCTGGTAAATAAAGAAACGCAAGCGAGTACAAGAACCCTTCACGCGAATGCGGGGGCTGTAAATCAGGAGGGCTTAATTTTCGAGGGCAGGTTTTCACATATCCACTGTTAATCAGGCCATAAGTTGTCTTCTGCGAATTCGAAGCCCACCAGCTCTGCTTTGGGCAATGTTTTTTTCCGACCTAGAGTCCCACCTAAATAAGTACTTCAAACACTACCGCCCCTCCTAGCAATATTATTTCGTCAGTTTAGACATTTCTAGCTTATAACCTTTACGCATGAATTAACCAAAGTCCTTTGAAGTAAACCCCTTTGTTTGTACTGGAGGACCCCTTCCGAAAGTGAGTTTCCCTAGTGACACAAAGTACGGCCCACTCTCCTATATATTATTTTTGCAGAAAGCACCCCAGAAAAATAGAAGGCGTTGTTTCTTTAAACGGAAACTGACAAAACGCTTAGAAATTGTGCAGCTGGTCGATGCAAAAGAAGAAGGTAACATGATCCATAAAAGGCCTGCCGTGGCATCATAATTCGCGTATTGGTTATTATCAGTGTGGTATTTTTGTTAGTAACAAAACAAATCACCGCCCCTTCTACACCGTAAACATGGTCGAACAGTGAAGTGGCCTCCCGGCGCTGGCGATGTATTTCCGCGGCTCGGGCGTGTACTCCGGGATCGGCCTGCCGGCGCTGCCGTTTAAAGTCGGGATCTCTGGCGCGCAGCTCGGGGTTGGCCCTACGACGACGATCGCGTTCACGAACCAACTCTCGCTCACGCTCGCGGTAGGCAGTTTCTTCCCCAGGAGTAGGCTCTACTCGTGTGCGTACCACAGTTGTAGCTCGGATGGAAGGTGCGGTATATATATATATATATATATACATATGTATCTATACGCGAGGAAAGGGAACCGAGGGGCCTGATTTTGATTAATCATATTGGCTTCTTATGGTATATATATATAGTGGATAAGAGAGAGGACTAAGATGCTCTTTTCTGCAACCCAGATGGGAGCACGGCTCAGCATCAGGGGTTGGGGGAGCAGGGAGAATAAAGAGAGGTAAGATAGGAGTGAAGAGAGGTAGGTAGGATGTGGAAAGGTTCAGCCGCAGCAACGTTTCATGGCAGGGGACCACAAGGAGCAGACAGATGGGGGATCGGCTACACGGTGGTAAGTCCAGCCGTAGCGGCAAACTCGAGGAAGGCTTGCAATGCTGCGACTTGGGATGGTTGGGTGAAGAGCAGGCCTTCCACTGAGTTGGCTGGAAGCTCGAGGCCGTGATATGCGGCTGCCACCGCCTGTCTTGGAGTAGCAAGTGCTGTACAGTGGCATACGATGTGTTCCAGGGTCTCAGGAGAGCCGCAATAACTAATCCAAAGCTCCATATATACAACCAACGCTAACTCGAACTCCTCTCGCTCCCCACTTCTCCATTGACCTACTTTTTATTGCGATAGCAATTATATGGACACTCAAAAGCAGATTTTTGCCGTCGCCGTCGCCGTAGCCGTCGCCGTCGCCGTGAGGTTCCGTATGACGTCAATGGAGATGAAATCGTCGCCGATGATAAGTGGTTCTTGAGGGAAAGGGAAAGGTTGGCGCTATCTTCTGCAGCCCTTGAGGGAGCACGGCTCAGCGCCAACTTCGAACGCTGTATGTGCGAGTGAAAGGGCGCGAGGGGCGCGCGCTTTCACGGGGAGTGAACGCACGGCGGAGAACAAACGCGCGTTCTGCGCCGTGCTCGCTTAAGGGCTGCAGAAGTAAGCGTCTCTTTCCTCCTTTACAATCACCATATAGGTAGAGCAAACGCACCTTCATCCGACGCGCGAGAGGCCGTGGGGGAGGGGGAGGGGGAGGGGGAGGGAAGGGAGGCGACGTTTAGCTGCGGCACCAAGTGCCTATTTATATCAGAGGCTCCGGCAACAGTCACCAACGCCACACGCATTTTGAGCGAACGCGGGCAAAACGCCGAAGGCGTCGACAATAGTTCTGCGTGTTGCCGGTGCTGCTGCATGTCCAAGTTTATACAGCTGATAAAGCTAATATCATTACTCCGTATAGCTCTCTACAAATTTGCTATCGCAATTGATGCTTCGCCTTTCAGGTGAAACTGCGACAACTTTTTTATTATTATTGCGATAGCAATTATATGGACACTCCAAAGCGGATTTCTGCCGTCGGCGTCGCCGTCGCCGTGAGGTTCCGTATGACGTCAACGGCGATGAAATCGTCGCCGCACTCCGGATGCTGTATGTGGGAGTGAAAGGGCGCGAGGGACGCACGCTTTCACGGGGAGCGAACGCACGTCGGAGATCAAACGCGCGTTCTGCGTCGTGCTCCCTGAAGGGCTGCAGAATTAAGCGTCTCTTTCCTCCTTTACAATCACCATATATATAGAGCTAACGCGACTTCTTCCGTCGCGCGAAAGGCCGTGGGGGAACGGGAGGGAGGGGAGGCGAGGTTTAAATGCGGCACAAAATGCGTATTTATATTAAAAAAATCACAGCATATCCACGGGGTGAATGATGATGAGTGGGCGAAGCTCCGGAGGGAATCATCGGATCTCCCGCTTAAGGGGACGCTAGCACAAACGCGTTAGAAACGTGCAGTACTCTCTAGTAAGGGGGAGCGGCCACAGCGTCTTACGCAGCCATTTACACATGCCGGAACGTGCACCGCGTTTGCCGACGCCATCACATGACTGCTGAGAGAGTATACCCCCCGTATTCATAAACGCTCCTCGACTTGAACTTGACTTGCCACCGCCTTGGGCAGCGCGTTCGAAACGCGTTGAAGGTAAGGCGGAGAGGCCACAGCGTCTTACACCAGCTTCTTACACGGGCCGTAACGCGCTAGCACAAAGGCGTTATAAACGCGCTAGAAACGCGGCCTTTCGTTAATGTTGGGTATTTATTGCCATCGTGGTGCGTGTGTCTATGTCCGCTTCGTGCCGTAGTGGTTAGCGCCACGCGTACGGAAGCGAGGGGTCCCTGGTTCGATTCCGCGTTACGGACACAACTTTCGGAATTTTTTTTTTCATAAAACGCCGGAAGCGTTCTCCGGAAGCGGAACCGGAAGCGGAAGTCGGCTTCCGGTTATACTATAAGTATACATATATATGTATATATGGGTATACATACATATACGGACACACAACGCCATCTATTGAGCAATTCATAAAACTAGACGTGGCTACCTACTACGACGGGGACGAACGGGTGCCGCTATAAGGAGCTTCGCCCCTAAAACGTTGCGAGGCGAGGAGGTGGGTAAGTTTTCCGACGCTGCTCGACGAGTGTCCCCATTCTGATCTCGTCGGAAACCTCCGAGCCGCCCCCAGAGGCACCGGCAACAGTCACCAACGCGGCGCGCGTTCAGTGCGAACGCGGGCAAAACGCCGACGGTGTCGACAACAGTTCTGCGCGTTGCTGGTGCTGCTGCATGTCCAAGTTTATACCGCTGATAAAACTACTATCGTTACTCCGTATAGTTTTCTACTAATTCGCTATCCCAATTGATGGTTACCGAATTCGCCTTTCGGGTGAAACTGCGACAATTTTTTCCTACGCCGCCATTGCTTGGCGCGCCTCGTTAGACGTGAGTATTGGATAGCGTGACTTACGTCAACCCCTCCCCGTTCTCCTTTGCATGTGCACCCTCTCACAGCATTCTCACAGCAGGAAAGGGGTTCATCCAATCTCTTTCCACATGTGGAGCTCTTCTTTTTCTCTCCTCTCCGGCCAGGTCACGTGGCCCCGTTTTAGCGAAGTCTGACAACGACGGCACAGGGTCCGCATAAACAGCTTCGCTGTAAAACTTCGTTGAACAGCAATGCGACATGAGCGAGTTGGCTGCTAGAGCTGGCATAGCGCTTGAGCGTGATCAGTCTTGAGCGCACGTCAGCTGTCTGACCCAGACGCGTGCTCTAGACCAGCAATCTGTAGAGCTACGGGTCAACAGGCGCGTTCAATAGTTATCAATGACAGCACCACGGCTTCAAACACCACTTCGCGTGGCACGTGCGATGACGCGTGGCGTGCGCCGGTTGGGAAACTGCCCGTATAATCTATATTAGTTTAGTGTAGTACTGCGCCGACAAAACTAGATGACCGGGAAAACATGCATACGAAGCTGCCTGAAGCGAGTATGGTGATTGGACGATGACGACATCTGCGACAGAGCCAGTTGCGCGCATTTGGAGGTATGGCCACAATAAATGTTCAGTGCGGGACCGCTGTAAGAAGGATTTCAGTAGGCAATAATTTACAAACTGTCTTGACAACCGTTTTGTCTTGATGGGCTGCGCACGAGGCTACGCCTTCATGGACAAAAAATAGATATCGCCTTTTCCGCAAGCGGAAAGATAGCCGAAAGAAGATTCTGATTTTTATCACGGTTATTAGATACCTAGGATTCACATGACTATATATTTCGTACCCGTCTATGCTGTTGTCTACAGACAGGAGTACTGCTAAGGAATGCAGCTGTTCTCTTTTTTCTTTTTTGGAAGGATAGTCTCCAGGCTCGGGTTTCTCTTCTTGCGAATCACTTTAACTTCACAAATCGGAGCATTCGTGTAGTAATGGCACGTAAGCACACTTACTCATGCGAACATTTGTTACGAGAAAAATGTTTCTAATGGCACAGACGCCTTCGTGTGTTGAAATAAATAAGCCCTGACGTCTCAGTTATGTCCTCGTTTTTGTTTTTTTTTGTTTTTTATTTCTTTAACTACCCCCAACATCATTGCCTTTTACTTTTTCATGCGGAAGGTACGAAGTTTGTAGCTTAAGGGTTGAAAAATTTATGCATTGATATTTGTGAAGCAATAATAATACGTTTGCCGCAGTGCTGCATAGAAACCACACATACATCTGAAGAATGCCGCGTCCTCTGTCAGTAATCACAAAACATGTTCCACAATTGTGCTTCGTACCTTCGTTAGCCTGCAAAGACATTAATGGCAGACTGGTGCATGTAAAACTTCGTACATACCGATAAAAACACAAATGACCTAATTCTGGCACGTGTTCTTGACAAGGTGTTCGTGGCGCATGGATGCGGCGAGAGTTGCACTTCTAATGGCAGATTTCCTGCGTAAACAGCTCGAAAAAAAACAGCGAAATACATTGACCTCTGTATATAGCACAAATATTTCGAATACTTAATTCTTCTGCATTGCTTGCATGTAAGGCTCAGTGAATGGCTAAATCATATTATTTCCAAATTAATTCTGGTAAATTCTTGTATAAAAGAAAAATTGGCTTACCTATGCACGTGTTTACGCACATTGAACATAAAAGAAAACCCTTTGTTCCTGCGCATGGACCGACTTTCCGATGAACGCAAGTGCCGTTCGACTGATCAAAAATCCATCTCGGCAGATTTCCTTTGCAACTCTCAGCTACAGTAGCGCACTTTCCGCTCGTGCTCCCTTTACCTGGAAAATAATGAAAATATGCACTTGCAGCTCAAATTTTACATGTCAATTTGTGCGGAATAGCTCTGACAAGGATCTCCGCAACTAAAAAAAGAACATGCATGATAATATGAGAGCGTGCGTAGACTAAACGCGTGAGGCACGGGAGAGAAGCAAGACTGCGCCAGATGGAAGCAATAGATTATGGTAAACGCAAGCTCAAAACCAACGCAACGTGTTTTCTTTCAGGAACCGTTCCTTTCTCCAGTAGGCGCATTCATTTCCAACTAAAGACTACGATACCATACAGCATGCCGGCGGTAAGCATTATATTTTCCCAGCGCTTCAGACATTACTTACTTGTCCCGCGTAGCGTCCTAACGTCGCTGCCTGTTAGCAAGCGATGGGAGGAGGGGGGGGGGGGATAACGGTGACGTATACAAGGAATATATAATAAAAGCAACGAGCCATGCGTTCCTTAGCGTATATAAACCTACTGCAGAAACAGGCCAGCCAAGGTGCATGTACTTTGCAATATTCAGAACCTTATCTGCGTTATGGGCAGCTTAACTTACTTTTTTCGTCGACGCTGATTTATTCTGTAATTTCCAATTTGTCGAAGGCACGTATACAAAGTGTTTCAGGAAATTCGTGTCAAGCCTTAAAAGTTTACGTTTGCGCTACGAGAAAGTAAACAACTTACTATTCTTCACATTCGCCTTGAGCTACTGAATTTTTCTTTATTACTAGCTTAGGCCTAATGCTCACTGCACGCAGATCGAAGACATAAATTCACCACAAGAATATATAATAGGCCATAACCACACTCCTCATCTCTGATATATACACCACTAAAACCTCCTCGCCCTGGTAGTCAGTCAACAGCAAGAACGGTGACAGAGCTCCCGGAATTGTCGGGCATAATTTGTCGACAACGGACAAGGCATCTCAGCAAAACCGGAAGCCAAGATCATGGCATTGTATACTTTGCTTCGCAATGCCCTCTTAATAATTATAGGTAACAGGCCGCGCTCACATTTTGATCGAGCACTGAACATGCTTTGAGTGCTAGGATTGCGTGGCCATAGGCACAGGGGGAAGGTAGACCCGCCCTCGACTTTCGAGACTAATACATGCTATTTAGGTGTGCTACGATTGTAGTAAAGGAGTTGCATTTCATCTGTAGACGCGAAGTCATTATCTCTGGAGCATTTGGCCAAATCACCTACACGTCTACACAGATGGGTCTGTCAAAGTAGACGAACACCGTTGCGCAGCGGCATTATATATTCCCTCTCAGAGATACACCTGGTCTGGCAGTCTGGACTACGTATCCTCGTCGACATTTGTGGAAGGCACGGGAATTGCTGGTGCTCTACGCAAGCTAAACAGCTTTCTTGAAAAAAATGTGGTTCTTCCTATGGAGTAAAAGGCTGAGTTGCAACAACTTTCTCGTGGTCTATCGGCTATCAAGTTCTATCGTCCATCAAATAACTAGCCCTCGTGAAAGTACTCGGCAAGAAAGGCTTCACAGTAAAATTTCAGTGAATTCTCTCCCACATTCGTACTACTGGCAAAGAAAAAGCTGATGCTCTAGCATGCGCAGCGCTCCATCATCCTCCTAAATTGATGTCCCCACACAATAATCAAGTTATAAAATCTGACATTCGTCATCACTTTCGGTCGCTTAGAATTCCACCACATATGCTCTGTGTAACCAAGAGATTTCGTCGAGAGGAAGCATCACTTCTATGTCGAATAAGAATAGGATCTGCTCATACATCCGCATGGTTATTTCACAAGGGACGTACAGGTTCTTCGAACTGTGTAGCATGCGACGGGACAGGAGAAATTGATCCATTTCTGTCGTCGTGCCCACAATACTGAGATGAAAGGGAAGCTCTTCTCGAGAACCTGCAAACTAAGCGCTGTCCGCATTCATGCCTGCAGTACCTTGCGTTCCCAGAAGGATCTGTTATAGCCCGCAAGGAAGCTTCATGTCTTCTTATTACATTCTTAGGAGTTTCATGGACACGTGGTGAGATACTCGGGCAGATAAATTGGTGGCCTCGATCGCTAGGCTAAATACGCCGGTTGCTACAACCCACGACCATATTTAATTCATCTCCGTTGCTCAAATCCTGCTCATGCCTTCGGGTTGCGGACAACGTCGATCTTTCGTTATCAGTATCATCGGGGGCATTAATATCACATCGCCTCTGCTCCAAGTCACGAGGCAGTGTTTTAAGTACTGCAAACATTTTTGCATCTGAAGAATTCATATTTACTATGGTGTTTTTAACGGAAGAAGATTATTTCGATATTTGCCAATAGCTCTACAGCTTGCCAGTACCGAAATTTTGTTCAAAGCGATACATTAAAGTTTTGTGAAATAATTTTTTCTATTATTTCTTTAAGCAAATAGTAAAACATTTCCTGAGTTGCTCGCGAACAACGTTGGTTGTATTCTCGTAACGCACTCGTTGATTTTGCTACGCGTCTGATGAATTAGTTGAAACTTCTTGTAGAGTCGCGTTCAATAATTTTGGTTAATAAACTCAATGAACTTATCAAGTAACGAAATTTACACTCTTCTTGGGCCCTTCGGGGCCGTTCTGCAGCTTAGAGGGAACCATCTAACGTCTCAAACGGATGGAGGTCTCCGTATATGATTTGCCATTCCTCGGGCGACGTGAAGATTCCATACTTGCCATGGAATATCTATTGCTTGTTGACTGCGCTCATCCTAGATTCCACAGAGGCTTACTGGGCTCAATCCGACCATCGGTGCAGGCACCTGCGGGAGACAGACTCAGGCAGGACTTTTGATCTGCCAGCTAAAGTCAAGCAAGGGACAGTAAGCACCCTTCGCCGGATTCGCCTGGGCCCTGCCTTCACTCGACGCTATGCGCATCTTTTTGACCATGTGGGCAGCCCGAACTGCGAACGCTGCCAGGTGTCTGAAAATCTCCAACATAATTTTAACACGAAAGTGTTTTATGCCGGGGTCCACCAAGACTTCACTGACGTATTTCCGTCACGGAAATACGTCATAGAACATAATACAAAGAAAGAAACCAGAAGAAAAAGTTCCACAAACATGCAAAATTTGGAAATCTAACCCACGACCTCTCGGTCCGCGACGATAGATCGCCTAGCGTTTAACCCATTGCGCCACAAACGTATTTGCAGAGAGCTACACAGACGCGCCTTATATATCTAACACTCCTCCGTGTACCCGCGCTCTTGCTCGGGGCGGTGCCGCCGCCTACGAGCAGAAAAGAGAAGTACTGCATTATGACACTAACGCGCACCGACAGTGAACGCTTCGGTGGTCTCAGCACTACGACGCCTCGATGCCAGCATTCGAAGGGACGCTGGCATCAAGAAGCACTACCAACGCCACCTAGGTGGCGTTCACCGTACTCAGCACAGCGGAGCGTGGCCTCCGCAATTAGCTCTGAAAATGTTTCTGAAGTTGATCGCGGAGGCGGCAATTACGACGCGCTGTACGCGCTGATTTGACTCGGTGACGATTCAGTTACGTGCTTTGTCTTGCGCGTTGTATTAGTGTGTCAGTTACGTGCTTCGTCTTTCGCGTTGTGCTAGCGTGTGCAGCGTAGTGCAGCTTCCATATGCACGACGGTTGCTCATGGTCATCGACGTTGGTAGTCGTGATGGAGGAGACGTGCCACCAGGCGTCAGCGTGGGCGCATCAACGCCTAAGGGCGCTTTAGCCACAAAACACCAATAGACATTATATATCAATGTGCAATAAACATTACACTACTTCTGTGAAGACACGTTTCACTTTCGTGTTCTATACCGATTCCTATATAAGAGGGATCAACCACATTTTTTTCGTGAATTCCCTCTCTACGCGTCGCAACAGAGGCGCTCGCTTCAGCACTAGCACGCATTCGCCGGCAAACACTATTTCAAAATGCTATTTCGTCCACATTGTGACCGGAATGTCACAACAGCTACAAAGGCTGCTCTGGACGTTTTGCAGATTACGAGGCTAGACACAAGGCTTTAAGGAAACCACTGCGTTATAGATACGCACGATGAGCAAGGGAACAGAGGGCCTCAATTTTTGTTAAACACGACCGTATAAACCTAGCAGGTAATCAAACTGAGGAGAGCATACGGGTAATTAGCTGTGGTTGAAATTGAAATGCGGCAAACAGTGAAGAAAAAGAGAAAGGAACATGGGCGAAATAACTTCGCGTCGGTGGAAAACCATACCCGCAACCTTCCCATTACGCGTGCGATGCACTAACATTTGGGCTACAGCACAGACGCTCGTTCCCCCCAAACCGACTCTTGACACACCCATATACGGAGCTGGGCCAGTTTCCATTTTACATTATCATCATCGTCGTCGTTATCGTCATCGTCATCATCATCATCATAATAATCATCATCAGCCTATGGTAATGTCCACTGCAGAAGGAAGGCCTCTCCCTGCGATCTCCAATTACCCCTGTGCCAATTTTACTTACACAGATTTAATCTGAGTACTTCTTCCATATGCGCTCTCGGTGCAATTTGCAGCGATGAGACACATTATTTTATTTCGTTTTCACGTTTTTTGCATGTTTATTGCATGACATCTACGCTGTTTAAGCCAACTATGGCGGGGCTTCCCCGTCATAGATGTATCTAACTGCATGCTTCATCCTCATTGTCCCCCTATTCTTTTATTGCGATAGCAATTATATGGACACTCAAAAGCAGATTCATGCCGTCGGCGTCGCCGTCACCGTCGCCGTGAGGTTCCGTATGACGTCAATGGAGATGAAATCGTCGCCGCGCGCCGCCTAACGCTGTATGTGCGAGTGAAAGAGCGCTAGGGACGCGCGCTTTCACGGGGAGTGAACGCACGGCGAAGAAACGCGCGTTCTGCGCTGTGCTCCCTTAAGGGCTGCAGAAGTAGGCGTCTCTTTCCTCCTCTACAATCACCATATATATAGAGTAAACGTACCTTCTTCCGACGCGCGAAAGGGTGTGGGGGAGGGGGGGGGGGAGGGGAAGGGAAGGGAGGCGACGTTTAGCTGCGGCACCAAGTGCCTATTTATATCAGAGGCTCCGGCAACAGTCACCAACGCCGCACGCATTTTGAGCGAACGCGGGCAAAACGCCGGCGGCGTCGACAACAGTTCTGCGTGTTGCCGGTGCTGCTGCATGTCCAAGTTTATACAGCTGATAAAGCTGCTATCATTACTCCGTATAGCTCTCTTGAAATTTGCTATCGCAATTGATGCTTCGCCTTTCAGGTGAAACTGCGACAACTTTTTATATCCTCTGCCTTCATTTCGTTTTCTCGTTACCTTCCACAGTATTTCACATGCTTTCCACTCCCTTTTGTAATAGTTTTCTAATCTTAACACCATGTATAAGCCACTCATGAAGTGACCCTCCAGGATGACAATTACCCTGGTGTGCCCTGCTCGCGAAGAGGTAGGCGTCGTCGTCACCCTTTTCCTCGCAAGCAGGGCATCGCCAAATTATCGGCCAGCCGGCACCTGCAAGCTGCTTATATGCACATGGCTTCTTTTTGGAGCATCTTGTTCAAGCTCATAATGACATAAATTGGCAGCCGCTATAACTTCGTATCGCTGCCGAAGCTTCGTACAACTTAAAGCTCAGGAGCTTAGTGTAATATACATGTTCTGGTTCTTCCATTCAAATCACAGACTCCGTATCTAAACGAGTTCATTTTGCTTCATCCAACAGGCTTTGCCTCCGCCTTTATTTTTTAATTGGCTTTTCTTCTGCAATTTCCATTGAGTTGCTATAGCAAGTCCTATTCATTTATTTTATCATTGGCCTTATGCCCGTTATGTCATCCGGTGGTGCAGGCTTCCCTCGTTTTTTTTGCGATAGCAATTATATGGACACTCAAAAGCAGATTTCTGCCGTCGCCGTCGCCGTCACCGTCGCCATGAGGTTCCGTATGACGTCATTTGGAGATGAAATCGTCGCCGCGCGATGATAAGTGGTTCTTGAGGGAAAGGGAAAGGTTGGCGCTATCTTCTGCAGCCCTTGAGGGAGCACGGCTTGGTAAGTGGTAAGTGGTTCTTGAGGGAAAGGGAAAGGTTGGCGCTATCTTCTGCAGCCCTTGAGGGAGCACGGCTCAGCGCCAGCACGGCTCAGCGCCAATCGCCGGTAGGTAAGTGGTTCTTGAGGGAAAGGGAAAGGTTGGCGCTATCTTCTGCAGCCCTTGAGGGAGCACGGCTCAGCGCCAAACCAATCGCCGCGCGCCGAACGCTGTATGTGCGAGTGAAAGGGCGCGAGGGGCGCGTCTTTCACGGGGAGTGAACGCACGGCGGAGAACAAACGCGCGTTCTGCGCCGCGCTCGCTTAAGGGCTGCAGAATTAGGCGTCTCGTTTCTCCTTTACAATCACCATATATGTAGAGCAAACGCGCCTTCTTGAGACGCGCGAGAGGCCGTGGGGGAGGGGGAAGGAAGGGACGCGACGTTTAGCTGCGGCACCAAGTGCCTATTTATATGAGAGGCTCCAGCAACAGTCACCAACGCCGCGCGCATTTTGAGCTAACGCGGGCAAAACGCCGATGGCGTCGACAACAGTTCTGCGTGTTGTTGCTACCAAAGCCGCTCACTTTACTTCGTATGACATTGCTGTGTTGCTATCGCATTCATTGCTTCGCCCTTAGGGCGAAACTGTGACATTTTTTGTTTCTTTTTCTACTCGGGGGACACAAAAGCATTAAAGCTTATTAGCGTCTTACCACGAGGTTTTTTATTTATCTTCGCCGCATCTTAGCGAGACATCACTCTTAACCCATTGCATCGATATTGGGGACGCCAGACCCATCCATGGGTGCCCTTACCGAGTGTCCGCTCCCGAATTCCGTGTCATTCAAACATAAATTGAAAAAATGCTGACTAAGGCCATCGTTGGAGATATATGCGAGTCCTTGGGCGTCCCCTGTGGTGCTTGTTAGAAAAAAAGACAGCACCTGGCGGTTGTTCATCGACTATCGGCACCTGAACAAGATTCAAAAAAGACGATGCACTAGATTCTCTTCATGACGCAAGGTATTTTTCTTCCATAGATCTTCGGTCCGGCTATTGGCAAATTGCTGTTGAGGAGCAGGTTCGCGAAAAGCCCACCTTGGTTACACCCGATGGGCTCTACCAGTTTAAAGTCATGCCATTTGGGTTGTGTAATGCCCCCGCAACATTTGAAAGAATGATGGACTCCCTCTTTCGCGGTTTCAAGTGGAGTAATTGTTTATGTTACCCTGACGACGTCGTCGTTTTTTCGCCTACGTTCCCCAGTCATCTCCAACGACTATCGGCTATATTGCAGCTCTTTTGCAACGCTTGGCTTCAACTAAACTTCTCCAAATACCGTTTCAGCCGCCAAGAGATCACTGTGTTTGGCCGTCTTGTTGATGCGGCCGGTATCCGACCTGACCCTGCCAATATACGCGTTGTTATCAACTTTCCAACACCCCGTTCTTCGCAAGACGTCCGGTCGTTTTTTTTTTTTTTGGCCTATGCTCTTACTTGTGGTGCTTTGTGAACGACTTTGCAGAGATAGCACGGCCTCTCACATGCCTGCTCAAGAAAAACGTGCCTTTTACCTGGGATCCTGACAAAGCGTCTGCCTTACTAAGCTCATCGCACTACTCACTACGCCATCTGTGCTGGCTCACTTTGGCGATTCTGCTCCCACGGAAGTCTGCACAGGGTGGAGGGTAATGTTACGAGCCACCTATCCTGCGCACGAAGAAAACCTTTCGTTTGGTTTCCAAACGCTGGCGCATAACCACTAAAACGTTGCATAGCAGATGACAAAGAGGATGACCTGTGTCCCGGCCCGCCATCTTTGTTGTTGTGGTGCCACTCTCTGTCACTGTGTAAATATTGTAGATAAACGCTTATTGTCAACTCCCCGTAACAATATCGCCTTCTCAAAATACATGGTAACGATCATATTTACAGTGGTGTAAATTAGTATGATATCAAAGTGAAAAATAAATCTCCAATGAATATGAAAGACCACTGATACATACACCAATAAGACAAATTCGCATATGCATTACTTTTTTACCCAAACAGAACTGTTACATTTACCACCAGGAGATTGCAGTAGGAATGTACGGGCTGAAATATCTTGCGTTCAAAAATTTGATCCTTCACGCACTAAACTTTAGTTGAATGGTTTTAGGGATGCATATATCTAAAAATGATTTTTTTTCATCCTGGAGAGTTCCAAAATTAACCCGCGAGCTTAAACGTGGCACTAGACTGCTTTCCTTCGATTTAGTTTGTGGACCTTACGTGCTATCTTTGGAAATGCCAGTTAATATAATAGTAATCGTTACTAGAAAGCACAAATCATCTGTCCACACTCAAGTAATATTCTCTAACATGACAAGCTTCCGCAGTGGCAGGTGTGTTCTTGATTTTATAAGTGAAGCGCGAGCTCAGGCATGCCATATTGACTAATACTACGTTTTGGACATTGAAGACGTTTTGCACAGAAGCCACATTTATGCCATTCATGACCTGGTTCAGCTGACTATATTTGGGATGACAGTAAGGTGGGTTGTGTAGTTATTTGGCGCTGCACAATATTGTAGACAAAAATCACGGAAGAAAGGTCTAGGGGCCAAGTTTTAGAATTGCTTCCACAAGAATGCGTGCATTCCATCACTTTTCGATAGTATTGTAGCTCACGTGCCCCATTTCTTATCTCGCTTTTGCTATTTACCCATGAATGCTCACTATAGTAGAACTAGTACACTTAGTTCTGCATCCCTACCTCTTATACAGCTGAATATTTCCTTTTGGCCATTTCCGTTTCTCGTACCCAGAAGGTGTGCACACACTCCCTAACACAGGGTAGAATTTACTGTTTCATCTATATCTAAAACTTTCGCACGAATTCCAGCAAAGCTGCGAAATAGCGACGAATTGGGTAAGTGCTCGCTTTTCATTTGTTTTTGTTCGCCTGCTTTATAGATTTTCGTTGTGCTTTTTACGGTGTTTAGTACATGAAGCTTAGCTTGCTTGACACAAACTGCAGATTCTGCGGCTTTATTGCCAAGAAGGCGACACGCACTGAAAGTTTGGTGTACTTGATATAGTAGACTCGGCTTTAGCAGTTACAAATCGGCACTCTTTTTCTTTCAGTGGTTTCGCAGCACCGATACAGTTTTTCCTCCGAAGGAAGCCGTTTTGTCGCTTTCGTGATGCTGTGGCTGCCGTTCACAGTGCAGAAAACATAAAAGAGCTCATTAATAAAGCGATTGCGCTGCCAGAACCTGCTGAAGAAACGGATGAGGAGGAATGCGATGATAGCAACAGCCATACTTTCACCGTGAACGACGTCTGCGGTTATTGTGGGTTGGCAAACCCTGCAACAATATTTCACCGAAATGCTTTCATTACAATAGTATTATTGAGGATGCGTTGTCCCACTCGCTTTATATGCGTTAGACGCTCATAGCCGTTGGTCACGCCCACTTCCCCGAAAAAAAAAAACCAGAAAAGCAGCTGCGACGCCGACTTTGTCTTGCCGGAACATTATGGAGACGTGAGAAGTGGACGGCCACTTTATACCTTGAAAAAGAGTACTTCAAATAATTTCATACAAGGAGTTAGG
The DNA here is from genome assembly GCF_013339745.2 of Dermacentor silvarum. Lineage (NCBI taxonomy): Eukaryota > Metazoa > Arthropoda > Arachnida > Ixodida > Ixodidae > Dermacentor > Dermacentor silvarum. The sequence goes on from NC_051160.1 coordinate 37,882,062, forward strand.
GGCGCATTGACTAGTGAGTGAGTGATATCATTTTACTGGAGGTTCAGCGAGGAAGCGAACTCGTCGCGCACCCGGCTAGTCCCACGTCGGGACTGGCAGGTACAACTCACCGTCCCGGTCGCATTGACTAGTAGCTTGGCCATTGAAACCCCATGCACCCGCTGTACTAGATGTAGTACACAATTTAAATTGAGAACAAATGAACAATAATTCGTTATTCTTTAAAGGCGTGATATTTGCGTTATTGTTTCATTATTCCCAAACTATGATGAAAATTGCCCGGGCACTTTTATTATGTGTTATAATGGGTAAACTTTGCGCAGCATCCTGTGTGTTTTATAGTGGCATTAGCGTGCAAATGACCTAATAAAAATTTCAGGAAATAGTACGTTATATGTATGCTGTCATAACTTAGTCAACGAAGTAAATTGCTGTTTTCTGCTTGTGATAATTTCACTGCGTCACATCTGTAGTTACTAGTTACCAATATGTCTCAGTTCTCAAGGACTAAGGTTAAGACACGTCAATTGTAACGAAAGAAATGCTGCTTAATAACGAGTCGCACGCATAATCAAACCAAGAAAAAGTTTGAAACTGTACACCACAACATGCTTGAACATGTTCGCGATCTTTTTAAATTGCAGAAATCTGCAGCCTATCTGACCAGAAAGAAATTGGACGTTGTTCTTGGCAGGTGATTCTCATGGAGTCAAGAAATCGTAGCCCTGGAAGATCAATCGCATCTCTTTTACACTTCCTTCGTGGATTTGGTGCCATATTAGACGGAGACGTAAGGCATCACCTTTCATACGTTTAAACTGCGCACACAGCATGAAAAAAATTTCCCACTCTGCTTCAACCATTCTTTTGTCTACTTCGCAGCGTAAAACACCTTCAATTCACGTTGCTTGAATCTGGATTTCATTGAAATTATGATAGAGAAGCCCGGTGAATCCTTCCTTATCTATAAGTTTGATACCGTCGCGTGTGGTTTGAATGAAATTGTAGGAAAATTGAGTTGCCTGTCTTCGTAGCCCGGCACTTGTTCGTCCTTTCTACTAGTACGCCACTATTACTTTTTTTGTGTCTGTGTTTGCTTGGTAACATAGCACATATTGGGAATTACTTTTTGTGTTGTCACCTGACGATTGTTTTTGTACTTGATTTCTGTGCGTTTTTATGCCTTGTATTTTAAATGATGTGTTTGCAAACGCCATCTGTTTGTACACGTATCAGCTGTCCTTTGAACGAGTGCCATGCATTCTGTTCGCCCATTTTAATCGTTTTCATGTAAACATATGTTCATTCGTTTGATATGCGCATGTCTATTAACTGCACTGACGCCATGCATTGTATGCTGATGAAGGCCGGACCCGGCCAAAACGTCAATAAACCGCTTCATACGCGCATACGTATACTTCTCTCTCTCTCTCTATATATATATATATATATATAGGCTGATGATGAGCATGATGAGGATATATATATATATATATATATATATCCTCATCATGCTCATCATCAGCCTATATTTATGTCAACTGCAGGACGAAGGCCTCTCCCTGCGATCTCCAATTACCCCTGTCTTGCGCTAGCTGATTCCAGCTTGCGCCTGCGAATTTCCTAACTTCATCACTCCACCTAGTTTTCTGCCATCATCGACTGCGCTTCCTTTCTCATCGTATCCATTCTGTAAGTCTAATGGTCCACCGGTTATCCATCCTACGCATTATATGGCCTGCCCAGCTCCACTTTTTCCGCTCAATGTCAACTAGAATATCGCCTATCCCCGTTTGTTCTCTGATCCACAAAGCTATCTTCCTGTCTCTTAACGTTAGGCCTAACATTTTATTGCGATAGCAATTATATGGACACTCAAAAGCAGATTTCTGCCGTCGGCGTCGCCGTCGCCGTCGGCGTCGCCGTCGCCGTCGCCGTCGCCGTCGCCGTGAGGTTCCGTATGACGTCATTTGGAGATGAAATCGTCGCCGCGCGCCGCCGAACGCTGTATGTGCGAGTGAAAGGGCGCGAGGGACGCGCGCTTTCACAGGGAGGGAACGCACGGCGGAGAACAAACGCGCGTTCTGCGCCATGCTCGCTTAAGGGCTGCAGAAGTAGGCGTCTCTTTTCTCCTTTACAATGACCATATATGTAGAGCAAACGCGCCTTCTTCAGACGCGCGAGAGTCCGTGGGGGAGGGGGAGGGAAGGGAGCCGACGTTTAGCTGCGGCACCAAGTGCCTATTTATATCAGAGGCTCCAGCAACAGTCACCAACGCCGCACGCATTTTGAGCTAACGCGGGCAAAACGCCGATGGCGTCGACAACAGTTCTGCGTGTTGTTGCTACCAGAGCCGCTCACCTTACTTCGTATGACATTGCTCTGTTGCTATCGCATTCATTGCTTCGCCCTTAGGGCGAAACTGTGACATTTTTCGTTCTATCGCTCTTTGTGCGGTCCTTAACTTCTTCTCGAGCTTCTTTGTTAACCTCCAAGTTTCTGCCCTATATGTTAGCACCGATAAAATGCAACTATTATACACTTTTCTTGTCAACGACAGCGGTTATCTCCCAGTCAGGATTTTGTAATGCCTACCGTATGCACTCAAGCCCAATATTATGTTGCTATAAATTTCTTTCTCATGATATATATATATATATATATATATATATATATATCTGTGTGTGCACAGTGCAACTGACAGTGGTTTGCTCTGGACTGTCAGTTGCACTGCACTCCTCGAGTGCCGAGTGAGCTCATGAGCAACACTTACATTGTTAAAGGAGGTATAAATGATGATTCCGGTACCTCAAAGAAGTGCCACGTAATCCTAACGCATTTCTGCCGCATTTGGTACTAAATCGGCGCTCATTTTTTTTCTGCGACAGTTCACCTGACTTTGCGAAACGTTTCGCCCACTTACTTGGCAAGATGACGCGCAGACTCAAAAGGCAAGATGACAAAAAGCAGTGCGCCCTTGTTGCTGCTGGACTGCATGATACCATCCGGTCACGCCTTATCATTCATTTTATCGTGCCGTTCTTACATACGCTACCGAGCAGATGCAAAAATTACTGGCTCTCCCGTAATCGAGAGTAGATGTAAACATGAATTGGCTACCACATAGCGTCTTTTGCTGCCTGTGGTGCCATCACACTCCACCGCGTTTCTTCTTTTAACAGTCCAACGCGCTCAGCGTCTGCCGCCACTTCTTTTTCTTGTTCTATCGAAGTGGTGGGCTGCAAATTCGCGGCCCTGGGTCGCCTCTATCTGCCTTTTTAACGTCGCTATTGAAAATTACAAATAATACTTCAGCGTACTAGAAGTTACACCATCAGTGATATTGTGATATTAGGAAGAACTCGGAAGCAACATTTTTTGTAACTTGTTTGGAGAGTAACTAGCGTATGTAATGCGGCCCTCTACACAGGGTTGAGGGCCAGAAACCGCATTCTGTTTAGTTTTGATTGGGTGCCCGGATGATTTAGTTTTGTTGTTGCAACCTGCCGGCATCTTCTCGTTTTGAGTGCCCGGATATTCTCGTTTGAGTGCACGATAGCAGCTCTGCATTTTTCGTTCAAGGTCACTTGAAGGTCGCCGTCAACGGGAGATAAAAGCATCTCATGCTTGAAACTGCGGAATAAACGCAGTGTAGAAACAGCGCGAGAAATGTATCTATACGGATGATAAGACACTGCAATGAGCGGCCGTGAGGACGTGCTGCTTTCTCTCATTTGCGATGATCAGATTTAAGTGCCGTTAAGGTTTGCGCCACTTGAGAGAAACTGCCGCATAGAAAAAAATGATTAACCAATAATAAAAAAATCACCGCCCTTTCCACTCCGTGAAGGTGCTCGAACAGCGGAGGTGTGTTAGTTACACCGAGTGTTACGAGTGTTACATGTGCATGTGTTGCACGAGATGCAATTGCGTCAACACAAGGAAAACACAGATCTCCAACACGAACTTATATTGAAACGTGGAGAGGCGACAAGAGGCAGCGACTTCCGACGTTATATATACTCGACGAGTGTCCAGTTCTCTGGTAGATACCTGCCGAGCCGCCGCCAGAGACATCGACTGCAGTTACGGACTTTCAGTGCTATCACTCAAACAGTCATTACATGCGCGTGTATGCTGATAACCTCTATCTAAAGATGTGATGGGCGCATTTTCATTAGCACTCTGCGACGCCTAATATTGTTTCCACTTTGATTATACATGTGTCAATAAAATGTTTCAATCATAGATCCTCTCCCTGGCCACGGCAACAAATCAGAGTACATGCGTGATGCTGCTATTATGCTGCAGTTAGCTTACATATTTCTTCTTTATTATGTTCCTGTTTTAGTCAACTAGTTAAGTTTCTTCGCTCCTGGGATCAAGCGTTTGATCTGGGTGTTGCGTGGACAGTTTGTTTTTGCGGAGGACCATATTTTACTTGCCTTTTATATGTATCAACTTTCACTCTGTTGTCGCTATTTTACGCTGTCATACTTGTGTTACTGCTATTTGATAAATACATTGGGCAAATTTATTTCAGACGTTTTCACTGATGGACGAGCGTACATATAAAAAGGTAGAGAAAATTCACTACAGAACTTGATCGAGCTCAATTTTGAGTTTTCCATTGCACAGCTACTGGACACACTACACGTGGCAACTTGTTCTCCTAACGTCGACTGCAAGGAATGTCGGCCCTTTATACTATTATGCTAAAGATAAAATCAGGCGCTTCCTCATTTCCCCAGTGATTTATTTACGGGCCTAAATTCCTTATCACAAAATGCTTTCTTCAATTAGAGTACAGCGCACTGCTATGCTGTCAATAATTTTGTACTTTCTCATTTTGCAAATATTTGCTTGAACATATTTGCGTCATATGGGAAGAAAAATTGCTGCATGTGCACAGGGAATATATTAAGCCCAATACACTGTCTCAAGCGTGATCATAAAACCTTTACTCTTTATTTTTCGCATTTATACTTGTAGGCAACGGTGCATCTTCAGGCAATTGAGAGAATGTCTTTAACGGTAATTCAAATTTCTGTTCAAATGCGCCCAAGGCACACTATCCCTTTAGCAGCAGAAATTAAAGTAGCACATTGTCTGCAATTTGTGCTTGCTTTACTTAGACAGCAAGCCAATGTATAGCTTACACCCGTGAATTTCTCAAAGCCACCTTTCCTTTTTCCTAAAGTTTTGTTCTCTGTTCAGAATTCAATAGCGAAACTGCGAGTTTTCGGGGTTATGCTGCCTAATTTTTCTTTATTTATTCAGCTGCAACTACAGCTACAAAAATTCATGGTCGCAGTAATGTCTTATATGCGAAATCTTTGCAGTGAACAAACAAATTTCATGTAATTATCCAGCTACTGCAAGACAGTCCGTCGGAAAGTAATTACGCTAGCTCAGATATAAATGTTATGGGTGCTGATAGTTAGAAAAGCTCACCGCCAGATGCTGCCTTAGACGGGGCAGATCCAGTTGCCGCTGCTGGAGGTGCGGCCGGTGCCGGGCTTTCTCCGGCCCCACCTGCAGTATTGTGAATTCAGTCATTTTCTTTCTAGATCTACGAGATTTTGAATCATTTAGAATACGTTCACTCACCACCAGGTGTGCACAGGAGCCATCAAATCTGCCATCTGAATGTGCCCACATTTGAAATGTTCTTACACCTTACCCAATAAAACCGTGCCGGTGTGGACATGATAGACAGGGCACCATGGAACTCCTGTGCACACTAATGCGAAAAATTGGGGATGCTATACGGGAGAAAACAGTTGTCTTAGGGAAATAGGAAACAATTCCGCTGCATGGGCCATGAGTACTTGAATATAGCAACACCAACTCAGTAAGTTGTTGGGAGGGTACTGATAGTATCTACTATCAGCAAAGAGTAATGACTGTAGCCAGCACTCCCGCAAGTTTTCATTTATATTTTTTGGTAGTTCTGGTATGTATACTATGAACAAAGAAATCTTCATTTGCAATTGGAGAGTGCCCGAAGTTTCATTCATGAATTCAATTATCGTCACGGCGAATTATCTGGCATCGCTTCTCGGATATTTTGGTTGCAGCACGTTTTGAAGACATAAACATCAGCTTTTAACCATGCCTCCAATCTACAATACTGAGGAAGAAAGTACCGCACCTATTAGGTGGAAAAACCGAAATCTATGGTATTCTCTTTTTACTAGAATTTGCAAGTTTTGTTGATTTACCATTATACAGAAACTAAAGGCAGAAATATAGCAATTTGTACTAGTGTTCCGCAGCATCAGCTCACCATGGCGTCCATCTTATGCGCGAAATCACTACTGTTCTAATGTTCACTTTAAATGTAAATACAACAGTGGTGTCACAATACATAGACTGCAGTTCGTGAAGTTGCCTCGACCTTTTGTTGTACAGCTAAAAAACTTTCTTCATCGGTGTTCGCAGAGCCGCTGGCGTGGTGATGAAAGTGAATGTGGACTGTGGAGTTGAAGTTGAAGTTTATTCATACGCAAAACATAGTTACATAAATCTAATATATTGAAGAGGGTCCCACAGTATTAATACTGAAAACGGGACCCTCGGTTAAGCAAACAGAAATAAATTTCTTTGTTTACCCAGAGATCGTTCTCATTGTTTGGGTTATGGTGTGTTCGTGTTTTTAGGTAATTTTTGTAAGTTACCCTAATTACTATTGCACACTGTACCGAGCTTTAGGCTAATAGTACCTCTAAATGAATAAACCTAAAATAGGTAAAGAAGGTGGTGCCTTCTGTGTGTGTTGATTTTTTATGTGTGTGTGCCTGTGCTGAAGCTCACGTTGCGCTACAGCCAATGTGGCTATTCAACATATACATATATATTTTTTTATTCATTCATGTACAAATACGAATGACCTGGTACAAAGACAGGCACAACCAAGTTGCGGTTGCGCACAGAAAGACACCGCACAACGACACTAACAGCACATTACTGGCCCTTTTGGTTGGGTTTCATCTAATTCACGACGTTGAGATTATAAAGAAGAATCAATATTTTTGCAGTCAAATAATGGGCTGCAGAGAACCACACAATAAATCGTAGAATCTTTTTAGTCTCCTGAGCTACAAATTTTGACCTTGCTCAACCATAACTATATGAACTGCTGAATAAAGTGGTGTTTTTTTTTCAGTAATGTAATGACACCGCCTTAGCATTGTTTAAAATTTCGCATGTTAGCAAAATTATCCCATCTCGAATAGCTGACACCCATTAATATACATCGGAATTTATGCACTCATTGAGTCAGCGCCGAAAACGACTACAACGCATTGACAGCGCTCGTCCTAGTCCTTCCTCTTTGGTTGCCATCATTTACCGCTCTGATTCAAAGAACATATACCGATGTTCGTCTATGACTGCTCAGTCTTTATTTCAGCCTTACGAGAATAATTTAAATAGCAAAATAACACAGATTTTTAAAAATCAGTTACGGTAGTTCTGCCTTCTTACTTCGAGAAGAGACAGCAAATAGGGACAATAACGTACTTCTTTAAAATATATTATTGCTGCGATGCATCACGCAATCTGCAACTGCTGCATCAGTACTTTAAGCCAGACATGCAAAAGACTTTACTGCCAGGTTCATGTGTTCGTTCGCTTTTATGGGTGTTCGTTGGATACAATGTGCCGCCGTACAGCGCAAGACATAATATATGCTGGCGCAGTAAGTTGTTAGGATGTAATTTTTACTACAATTTACCCTTATCTTTGGCTGTGCTTATTACATTTCAATAGTAGAATAGAATACCCTGATAAGAAATAAGGTATTCAAGGGAGTACTTAGAGTTCTCTTGTACTGCGACTTCCTACATAAACTTCTAACCTTACAAATGCGCAATTTCAGATATGTCAGACAGAATCATAGATGATGAAATTATTTTAGTGCGGCATGAGCAAGTATAGCACTGTAATAAATTCAGAAGTGTAAGCACAATGTTTAGCTGTAGTGATTGTCAAAAGCACTTACCACCTTTTTCTGACCCGCCCTCGGGTGTCTTAGCCTCCCCCCCTGAACCACCAGCTGCACTTCCTCCCTCTCCTTCGCCTCCTCCGCCCCCTGCGTGATACAACACACTGAATAAAAAATTGGATTCTTGATTGTAAATTTTTAATAAAATATTACCACCCATTAAAGGCGCACATCGAATAACGGAACTAATTTTCAGCATTTCTAAATAATTAATATCACTGGAATAGAATAAATAATGCATTTCACGTATGAGAAAATGCTAATAATTTAGACAGAGTTTGTTTATGTTTATGTAATAAGACATCATTTTACGGTATTTAGATGGGTGGTATAAGTCAAAGAAAGTCAAGAAATCAGGGTATCGCGAGCAGTAGCACCAATGACAGCTGCGTATTTATTTAGAGCTGTTTTGTATACCATATGATAGTAACCTTTTACTTTGTAATATATTTAAACACATGCAACAAAATTGAAGTCTCGGCAGAAAGCACATTTTCACAGTCCTATGCAAATATGTTCATGTATTTACCTTTTTTGATGTGTGTGTGAAGGCAGCACCACAAAAATAGTATATATACAAAGCCAGTGTATACACCAGCAGTATACATTAAATCAATACTGTTCAAAGAGTGAGCTTAGTGATTGGTGAAGGAACTGTGTGGTTCATATATTGTGCCAGGCAGATGTCGGAATATTATGAGCGTGCAGTATCGTTAGAGTGTACTAGAACGGGGGAGTGGGTCCAGCGGACGCCTTGGCAAGCGCCGAGGGTGAAGCAAAAAAGTTGAAATTGTGGCGGCCCTGCCGTCGCCTTATTCCGTATCTCCGGCCAATAAACGTTGGCTCTGGCTGTTTCGGCAGCGCTCATTGGCTGAGGCCAGCTCACGAGCTGAGTAGCTGTCGTCTGCTCGATGCACCGTCGTCGTTGCGTCGTTTGCATTCTTTCCGCTGCTCTTTTTTTTTCCATTTTATTTACAATAGATCTGCTGGGTATAATATCGGTGTTACTGCCACCGAGGATCGGCCTGTCAAAGCTCCATGCAGCTGCGGTAGGGTCTCCGACGCGACAAGCATCCGGCCGGCGCGCGGGGCCGCTCATTCGGCAGAAAGCGACTGTGGCGCACCAACTTCTCAATAAAAAAAGCCTTAGCAGGGAGCCTGCGTTGTACTCACTGCCCCAATCTAGTACATTCTAGTAAATAAGCGAGAGTAAGTTTCAGTGTAGGTGAGTATAAACGTTTGTGTGTGTGTGTGTGTGTGCGCGCGCGTGTGTGTGTGTGTGTCTGTGTGAAGAATAATGTGAGCAAGTCCTGGTGAGCGGGAGTGGACACGAGGATGACTACTAGTGGGTGCCGCGTTATTGAACGCCAGTACGAGCGCAAGTGATTGGTGGAGAGTTTATATATGTGTATGAGTGGAAGCGGGAGTTGTGCCGATGGGCGTGAGTACAAAAGTATGGGCGAGTAGTAAGCCCAACATGTATTTTAAAGAAGCATGAGTACATTTTTTCTTTAAAAGCGTATACTGCCACATTTTTGTACAAACTCTTCGAAATGCTTCTCGCACACAAAAGTATGGCATTTTAGCAAGCTTGTGGCTAGTCCAACATAATATCGTAGCGTCCTCCTCCGCCAGGTTAAGGAAGCGTCCACATTTAGCCAGCTTAAGAGGACAAACCGAATTACGATGCATGCTTCTTGGCACGTGCGCGCGCACGAAATAGCTAGCAGATTGTTTGCAGAGAACAAGCAAGTTAAACATCTTCTCCGGGTGTGCCGTTCCTACAGTGTTCACGCCAGATGTAGACGTGAGTTCACAGAACCTTTCCACAGCAGGCAACCTTGTGATCGACCTAGACAGAACCCAGCCAGACGTGACGATGGTCCAACTCCGCGTGCCGCCGTTCTGCCGCAACACTGCGCAAGTTCGGCGCACTCAGCAGAAGGTGCAGTTCCATCTTGACCGCATTGCCACATGGTCGTACAACCTTTTGTCATTTCTGCCATAGGACGTGGCTGAATACGTGGTCGATGTTGTCATCGAGCCATTGGGAGACATGCCTTGCCAACGCCACAAATATAAGACTATGGGTTGAACAATGCCACCCAATCACGTGCCCCTCCAGTAGGTCCTCATCGGTGAACATCTCGGTGACCGACGGCTACTCAGCCGCATGCGGCGGCTTTTGGGCGAGAGGGACTGACAGCAGCCATGACACCCTGTTCATTAAGCTGTTACTCTAGTACATGCTTAAGGCCATCCGCAATGTCCTGAGGCCGATTTGCCCCGCAATCGCCTAGCCGCGTTGGCTGACAAAGCCTACAAGGTTAACACTCCAATGGTCACCGCTGCCTCCGTGATCTCAGAAAATTCTCTTGTTTGAAATATACATGCACACATCAACTCCCTGCTGCCACAGCCGCTGTCCAAGCGCCGTAACGTCACCAGCACTCTCCGTGCCAACGGTGTTGTTCATGTCCGGGCAATGACTCGTCGCGTCATTTGCGTACCTCTCAGATCTTCTGATAGGACAGAATGTTCCACCACAACGCCAGGAAATGAACTTTGCGTTGCAGCGGATCGCAAAACGGCCAGTGGAATCGCTGGCGGCGGTTTGTGACCTCGCTGTTCGACCCTGCCGCGTCTCCATGATTATAAACCGAATCCTCAAGACGAGGTTCCTTGTTCATATGACAGCGGAAGTAAGCAGGCTACCACCTACCAACGTGCCTCTCTGGTCCAGGTTAGCAAGACGAATTTTACATACCTCTAGTTTTCTGTTATTAGCCATGTACGAACTCAGTTGATTGACTATACACTTGAGCTTGTGTCGTACGTTTTCAGTGGGTGTTCCTCATACCCGACGCTGTCCATCTCGTCATTGGATCTGAATGCCTTTCACACTACAACTTAGACGTTACCGTGTGACGACGTCATTACCTTATCGGCAGCGTGACTCGCCTCTCTCTCAAGCATGCTCTGTCATGTCGCAGCCACCGGCATTCTCACGCTCGTCCCGAGTTCCCCCTTTGAGAATAGGCTCGCCGAGTTTCACGTCCTGTTCATGGGGTAGTAAGGGTGGAGGGCTCTGTAGTGCCCTTTTCGACCAGGCTAAGGAGACGCCCAGAATTAGTGGGCATAAGCGTACCAAGAGAATAACAGTGAATGATTCAGGGAGCGTGTCGGAGCACGCACATGGCCAGCAGATTGATTCCGCAGAAAAGACGAGTTAAACGCCTTGTCTTGGTGTGCTGTTCGTAGAAAATATTTATTTGATGCTAAAGTTGGTTCTGAAATTGCGGGCATGGTGTAGAGGACATTATCCTGACCTGATTAAACACAGCAAAATTTGATAGTGTTGGGTAGTCGTTAGTGAAGATATGATTACATTCTTCATTAAAATAGAGAACTGTGCTGCGCGTTTCTCAGATTCACTTGCGTGTGGCAGCAGCAGCCATCGCAGGAACGGAGAAAGCTAATATTTTATGAAGTCATGATACGTATACATCACGTGTGCCAATACCGAAGCAGGTTCGTTTTAAAAATATTTTTAGAAATGTAGGTAGGGCGATTTGACATTTGTCAGTATTCTTTAAGGTATAAAGCGTTTGCCCAACTACCTCTATTTACCACACAAGAACTGAACTCTGCTGTTTAGATTGTGCCCGCACTGTTTGCTTTCTTATTGCTTCTCAAAAGTGGGTCGTTCTGCAGCAGTTATTTTTAAGCAGTGGCAATTCGAAGCAAGGCTAATTGAGGCGTTCAGCTCTGTTCAACCGACAAAGAGCATGTATAAATATTTATTTCCTTTTTAATCTTACATGTTCAACTCAGTTCAGGAGTTAAAATGAGCTTCTTGGATTGAGGAACAGTTTTAACAGATATCTCTAGCCAAATTAACACAGCTGCTCATTCCAATTGTTTGGCCGAAATATGATTTTTCACACCGTGTGGCTCCAGCCGGAAAGAGGACGAAGCCTGATTCATTAGTAGTATGGCACACATTCAAGAAATATTCATTTGCTCGGTATGGACAAAGATCAAATGAATGCATGCAAGGCTTGTGTTGTGTTCTTTACGAGGCGGGTGGGTAAAGAGGCGGTCTTTTATGGACGGACGAAGCGAGTAGTGGTCTGTTTGTATAATTACACTACGGAGGTTGTATACACAGCGATTCATTGCGCATAAAAGTGCGCAAGCTTTTTAAGCATAAAATCACCTTCATCGTTGATTGAGTGAGCTGTTATTTTATATTCTCCAGCCGCTTGTCCCCGGAACATGTCATGTGAGTTCCTTGTTACCTCATCGCGTGTTACACATGCAGCTTCTGTATCCCGTTCGTCACTGCTTCCAACCAACGTAGCGTCGCTTCTCTTGGAACTGTATATGTCAGCATAGAAGCCGTCTGCTGTGTTTACAATATTATTGAAATGGCTGATTGATGACATGAGCTTGCTTTTATTTCACTGATTACCTCTTGATCTTTCGAATTACAAATTTCTTTCCACCTGAATTCACGCTGCGCATGTTTTTTACGGCTTTCTCAACCTTTCCAACGCCATAAATTGTAATATCAGTAAATTTCATCCTATAGATCAGATTTGATAATAGAGATAATTGTACCTGATCTCTTAGTTAGACACTTTCATGCTTTGTCGTTTTTTTATGGCGCGCTTTGTTACTCGGGCGAGGTTACCTTCTCGTTTCCTGGGTGCTTTCCGTCTTACTTCAATTGCTGCTTCTTATACAAGCCAAGTTACCGTTTCATTCAAATTCTCTATCCTATTTCATCGTCGTACTCTAAAACTGCATTTTTTGCGAGCATCAGCTTGAAATCATATGCTTTTACCAGCAGCTTCTAAGTTGGCCTGGTTCCCTTGTCTAACTTTGCTCTTTCTCTCTTCAAGTTAACAGCAGTCGTATACTTCAATAACCTATAATCACTACGCTTTATCCTATCTAACACTTCTACGCCCTTCATTCAAGGAATGAATATATGTGGAGCTTGTATGACGACATGGTTTACTCCTGTCAACATCCAGTCTTGTCCGGCCTATTGTCTACCTGGTGTCTTTTTTTCTTTCTTTTTACTGCGAAGCTGTGCACCTCTACCAGCCAAGGAAATGTTCGTGTCGGCGAAAGCAAACAACGCCAGGCTAAAAATTGAATGCAAACAGCTTATCTCCTTCAAATCAGGAATACAGCATACAGCTCAGCACTCGTTTTCAAAAGAGAAACCACAAAACAAGCACCAAAACCACATCATGGATTATAAGGCTCGTGTGAACAATGGGAACATCCTCCGACGCCTTCCGGTAAAGATTAGGTTTGCAGCTGCTTCGAAAGGGGTTGACGTCATTCAAAACCCTCGTGAAATCAGTGTCTCTGGTTTCACTCATTGTAGAGCCACGTGTGTAAATTCAAGTGACGTCAGAATGGGTAATCGTTGTGGGCATCGTTTACAGCGTTCTTTCTCCCGCGTGTGTTTCCCGGTAAAGATTACGGTTGCGTAAGCTACTCCGAGGGGAAAGGTACCCAGCAGCATAGAAATCACGTAGTGACGTCACCACGGACTAGAAGCTCATTCACTTCATTCCAGGCTACCATGGGTAGACAACGGAAAGTAAAGACGCCTGAAGAACAGCGTGAACATAATGTCGTCGTGAAGTAATAAAGTATGTGGTTAGGTAATTTCACTTGTCTCTGGTTTCACTCTTTGTGGAGCCCGTGTGTGAATTGAAGTTACGCCACAATGGGTAATCGTTGAGGGTGTCGTTTACAGCTTTACTGTCCAACCACCTTAACAGCGTGAATTAGAGCCACAGTTTATCTTTACTTTTATTTTGTTGCTTTGCGCTGTTTTCTAAGACTCTGACACGTGTGTCAGTAAGCACCTATGTAACACCTCTGGCAGTCTTGTACTAAGCAAAAAGAACGGGGCGTATTACTCCAGCGACTGTAGAGCGAATGCTAAAATAGCGGTAGTAAAATAAATTCTCTAGCATAGATGTCATTGTTAAGTGGGATGATGTCAGAATAACTTACCACCCTCGCCTACGGACGCAGGAGCAGCCGTAGTCGCGTCTTGCGAGCGCTCAGTTTCAGCTGGCCCACCAGCATGGTTATCAATCTAGTTGATTTCGCTATACATCTACCAACTTTTTTTCATCACAAGGGCTTGTGATTTCGCACGTTTGGCAGCACAAGGAAAATAATTAACACAGTTGCTTATTTTTAAATTGGGTAGTGATGCTCGCAAAAATTCATGCATTTTCTTGCGCTAGAGGAAAGACAATTTCGACAAGGGCGTGTGATTTCACACGTTTGGCAGCACAAGGAAAATAATTTACACAGTTGCTTATTTTTAAATTGGGTAGTGATGCTCGCAAAAATTCATGCATTTTCTTGCGCTAGAGGAAAGACAATTTCCGAAGGAACTGTCATGTTGGTTCAAATGTTCAAGGAGTCAGCAGTCAGGAAAGCGGTTAACGGAACTTCAAGAATATGTGAACACCCTGTTTTTTGATCTTGCGCTTAATTCGGCTTAACAAGCTTATTGTCAGGTTAACAGTACCGTATTTGGGACTGTAGAAGGCTAATAAAGAATACGGCTGAAAAGATTTTTTCTTTAGTGTCCCTTTTGATTTGTTGGTTGTTTCGTTAGCCATACGTGTTTGTAAGACAGATTTCTGAAGAATTTTTCTCGTTTTCATACATTCAATCCGAATTATCGTATAGCTAGAGGAAATTTTATTAGATATATAGATTTAAAAATTATTAGTGTTTTATACATGTGCACATGAAGTATACTTTCCTACGACGAAAAATCATACTTCATCAGCCTTTTGTGAACTTTGTGGTTGAGTAAACTTATTTTTTGTTTGTGCACGGTCTTGTAAATCACTAAGTGAAGTGAAGTAGATTGGACAAACGAATGCACACTTCGCATTTTTTCTAGTTCAGTATCTTGCAAGAGTTTACATAAAACTTAAATAAGCGCTATGTGCGCTAAACTGAGCTTTTTTCGTGAGGAAAGGGAGTGCAATATTGACACCAATCAGAGCTTGTGAAGTATAGAAATAAATAATAAGCGCCCTTGGGTAGTCACCGCAATAATAAGTCAGTCAATAATAATCAGTCAATATACTCACCATCAGAACTACCTGACGATCCTGCATCCGTAGACGCGCCTGCGTCTTCCTCCGCTATATTTAGAAAACAAAAATAAGCACAAGATGCCTTAGACTTTTATCATAGATAAAGCGCTTACTAACAGGAGAACATGTAAGTGGAAATTACATGTTAGATATGTTACAGAAACTTCGGCGTCACGTTATGTACGTAAATGCTAACGAGAGAAAAAAAAGCTTGATGCCTGTATGGTTATGACATATGATTGATTATTTGTCGCTGGTCACATTTTCAAACGTTTACAAGGGAAGAAATATTAAACTAGTTTTTTTTTTCAATTTCAGATCGTCAGCTGAAAACTACATGTAGTAACCAATGCTATCGGAGTCACTGTTCAAGATAAATAGAAATTAGTGCTGTATAAGTGCTGTATTGCAGAGATAGAAAAAAAAGATCTACAGACTCTGAAACTTATCGCCTGAGCGAGATGTAATGCAATAGCATTTGGATGATAATATCAGTGGATAATCACGAGGATAACATAATAATTTTTAAAGTGTTAACAGTGACATGAATCGTACTATGTGACATTTTTTGCGTAAACTGAGTAAGGAATTCCGAGAGATCCCATTCTTCTGAGAATTCTTTGGCGACTGGTCTTATAACGCATCACCTAGGTCCGCAAATCTTCTATTCAGACTTGCTCTTTTGGAGTTTCTACACGACAAATGTCTTCGTCAGGCTCACGCGAAGCATGACCGATTTATTGTATTGCCACATATGCACAACGACTGGCGTGCAGTGCCTAAGTAACCGACTTTCAAGCAAGAAGCTCGTTGCTTGGTCGAGCGGCCCAATATTCTGGCGCCGAGTCGATATGACGACGCCATCTCCGCGTAGCTGTGACTCGCGCTTTACCTTCCTACGTGACTGTCAATACCAAAATAAAGCGAGAACGGACAAAGCAATAAGGAAAGGAAGAGTACGAGATCGCTTATGTCAATGGTTTCGTCATCTTTTATTTCTGTATCTGTTGTGTTTGCCTCTTTCGGTTTCTCCATGGAACCTTACGAACTCGTCTAATTCAAGATCCGTCTACATGACCCTTTGTTAAGGAGACGCATCCGGTGACGCAACCGGTGCAAATAAGCGATCGAAGAAGATAATGGCATACTCGCGCGATGCTTATGTAATCGCCAATCCCTACTCACTATTTCGCTTATTTTCCTCTCTTCGCGTCTATACAAATCTCTATTTCTCACATCTGTTCTAAGTATAACCCACACCGCCGAGAAGCCTTGAGCCACCTGGGAAACATATTCGTATGAAACTTTACGATCCGCCCTTATCTTCTATGCACACGCACTGTGCGATAACCTCCTATGTAATTTCGTGCTTGCCCATCAGCATGAAGAGTGCAGGGCCCCGGCCGACGCACATAGTGCTCGCGTTCGCAGCCATGTTTTGACGTACTTCTGTCGGTTTACTGAATGTAAGCGACAGGATCGCCAGGACTACAATGTATGAACAAATAGTATGCCGGAAAAAAATATACGTAGGTGAAACAAGCTGTAGCATAACAAGTTGTCCCTATTTATACTTAGATGTTCCACACACTTGTACCTATCGAAGTTATATCACACGCTATAGTCTAGTTAAAAAAGTAATATTACGTTTAAAAAATTGAAAACAATCGCAAATATTGTCGCCATTTCCAGGTATACGGCTTGTAGACCATCCGTGATAGTGGCTTCTGCGGAAAAATTTTAGCGTACAGCTTTTGTGCCTTAACTTCATGGCAAATAACCAGACGGCAAAGAAACTTAGGATTGTCCCGAATAATTTCTCGTGATGATTGGAGCACGAATGCGTGAAGACTTCAGACTGTCGCCGCACTTGAGCGCTGTTTTTGACGAGATTAGGCAACAAAAACAGCGATCTCATGTTCATGATCAAAAGAACCTGATCGAACGTCAAGAATAACTAGCAGTCTGAGCTCTCGACCAATGCAGGTGCGTTTATAATAGTATGTTTCTGAACTAAGAGTCTCTTAGCATGAAGCACCACAACGGATTCCCTAGGATACGGTCATCTGTACTTTTTCTGGGAAGGATATACCTGTAGTCAGCTTCGCCGAAGAAAGCGCGTTTTCGTTTAAGTACAGCAGCTGCTATTTACTTTATTCTTTATTCTCAGCTGCTTGTTTATCCAGGTAAACAGCTTATGTCACGTTTTAGCAGACTTCCCTACGTGCACACGTTAGCTTGGTGACTTTTCCGTGCACCCATAACTGGTCCGACACGCTTTGATAGCGTTCTTAGAGCGGGTTGTCAACACAGAATACGTGAAATGCGAGAAGGCCAGACAGAAAGGTCAAGTGTCACCCCCGGAGCAATTATGCAGGCAGAAAAAGATAATAGGGGGTTATGACAATACGAACCCTATGAAACGCCAACAGCGCGCGTTGCATTTAGTACGATCAGCGCAGCCGAGTGGCAAGCACTACGCGGTAATCCCTGGCCCACCCTGGTCTGTACTGATTATTGATCCACATGGGTGCTGGAGTCCCACTTGTGCTTAATGCTCGGGTTGTCTGAGCTATGGTAAAGACATTAGAAAATAACATTGGCACTTGTAGAACATTGCAGCGGCGTTGTTAAGAAACTCCTAGACAACGCTGGGGGCTCCCCATCCATCTCCAGATGCGTACATCTTGCCTGCAGCAGCCGGAGGCCATATGAACTCGCGGTACTTCTGTTCTCGGAGAGTGGCGTCAAATTGTGGTGAAGGCTCCGTTTTATTATCGTGTCTTTCTATACATTCGTATCCAATGCTGCAGTTGTCGTTAAGCTTTTCAGACGTCACTTGTGAGGAGAAGCATACCTCATCACTTTCTCGACTCTAAACAGCATTCACAATCCCGATGTTCTCGTTCATGAGCCCTCGTCAGCGCCTCAACTTACTTCTGCCACAATTCCCTCCTACATGAATGTGTCAGATTTTTTGATGCATTCGTAATGCAGTGATATTTATGTATTTAAACGCTTTTAATTATGGCTATGGACGGTAGACTGCGCTAGTGACGGCATGTTCTGTCTTCCTTGCCGCTCTTAATTTGCCTGCAAACCTTTCTGTTCAGCGCAGTGTTAAGTCCGCAATTTTCCGAAGCACGAAAACGCACACAAATAGCTTACCGTGGACGAGTGGTTGGCATACCAGAAAACACAGTACGAAAAATTTAAGAGAAACCTTCATTGCAGTTCTTTCTTGTTTGAACGTCCCCTAACAAGCTGATCAACCTTTCTTAAGTTCGTATTTATATATAGCGCTTCCAGCCTCGTTTTCACATATTTTGACGTTACGTCACCACTATTTGAATTTTTCTGCATATAGAAAGTGTTTGTCAGCGCTAAATAAAGACGGGTGTGCACCTGTAGCTTTCAGAAGCAGGTGTTGATGCTTCATGCCAACGCTTTCAAACAAAATACAAAGTGAAGATGTTTTTATTTCCTGGAAGAAAAACTGATTTCTTTCTTTTTTGCCTGTTCTGCATTGTACAACCACTCAGATTGTGATGCTAGCGGCCACAGAAAAGGAGATAGAAGAAGTTCGATGTAGCGCTTGTTTATTGAGCCTAGTCTAAATGTTGCATAAATTTAAAAGTGTGCTGTTAAGACTTACATGTAGCATTTATTGGAAGAATATTGGTATTGAAATATGTTATCCCGAAAAGTGGCACCGATTTTTGCAACTAACCTACAAGATTACTAAAAAGAACATGGCTTAGGCAGAAATTTGTGGCACGAACGACCTGATCTTGTCACCAATGGAGTTCTGCGTAAACGTTTTTTTAATTTTTTACTTCCGGGCAATGTTTACATAGTTGTTTAACAAGGAAGAAAAGGCAGCACTATCTGGCATTTTACTTCTTCCTCTAACTTAGTACTGCCTAAGGTATATTAAAGAATCTAAGTTCAGGTGCAGTGATACCTAGACCACTTTTCGCAACCAGTGAAGAGATCTTAATGGACCATGGAACAATTTTTTGCTGTAGAACACAGCGTGTGGTGTGGAAATCTTGAATGCTTTTACCATAGTCCGTGCGGTGTCTGATAACACAAACACGAAACTGAGCAGTTTTATTCAATTAGTCTTATGTCGACGACGGTTTGCCGATGTTTGTAATGACGACGAATGTGTAAAGACGAAGGCGTGACGACAAAGATATGAGGAGAATGTAATGATGACAGTGATATTATTACGACGAAATGGAAATGACCGCGGCAAATGTCACCGCTGGAATGATCGCATGCAGGGGTATAAAAATAGGCGTGCCGCACTGTATATAAGCTATTCGGCGAGACAGTAGCCAGTCAGCAGCGCCAGCAGCCGGAAAAAAGTGTTAGGAGCAGGCGAAAAAAGAGTAGCTTGAAATTGTGCAGATCTACCTCCGCCTAAGAAATTTATGTAAGTTTTGTTCGGCCGATTGCTAGATGCACCACTAGGTCTTGAGATTCAGGGGTCCCACGTTTAAATGCCTGTTTGTACTCTACTCTGCACAATGGAAATTAATTGATATATTGGATAGCATCTATATTTATTTGTGTTTAGTAATTTAAGGAAACAACTATTGAACTTCATAATGGTACCGCTGCCACTTCACATTATCTTGGTGAAATAAAACATGATTAGTGAAACACGACAAGACATTCGTTCAGAGTGCATAGCATTCAGCTTCTATCAAAAACTGCAAGTGTAGCTCACGGGGCCGCGGAATTTTCTACGTAATGCGTTTTTTGCCATCTTTTTTAAGACGCTATGCCGACGCCTAACTTATATTGGAAAAGAAGAACAAACTTGATTGAGGAACTTGGAATAAAAATTGCACATTCGGTTGGGATATGTTATTGAACATTGCTTCGCATCTCACTAAAATATAATTTGTGCATTTTTATTCGGCATCTCGTTCTGAGCATTAAAGCACCCTTCTGGCTACTGACACGCCATGTCTCCGCTAGTATATTTTTATAACATTCATGCCCATCATTTTAGGGAGAGATTACAGGTGGTGATAGTGCCAGCACTTCCTAGTCGGCTTGACTGAAAGGACTGCCAATACTTTCGTTATTAAGATTAAAGAATCAAGTGATGATGACTGCAGGCATTGGACAATGCCAAGAAAACTCACGCCAATTGAAGCGCTAAGAAACGCATATTGTATTTTTTAGCGCAAGATTATAAAAGCGCCAATCCTGAATGCACTCGCTAATAAGAATCGGCAGATATCGACAATTTTATGCGGGTTTAATATCCGAAGCACACGCGATTCACGAAGGAGGCAATGCATGTGTGAGCACGGCTTCGATATAGCTCTAAGCAAAAAAGAAATCGCATTCTTAGAAAGTGCGCCGTAGATCGCTCCTGAGGGAAAGTCACTTTTTTTTTTTAAATCGATGATTCACACTTCTAGACAAAACTAGTTATCAATAATTTTTTTTATCCTTGACAGTATGATCGACGCATGCGAGAGGCTGTGCTGGCTCTATAGATTGCCTTGTGGCAATGAAGACAATGTTGTTAGCGCATGTGTTGTCGACATTTCATTGTCCCCGTCTTACACGTTTTTTCCCCGTCCAAGTGCAATAACAACTAACCCAACGTCGGTCGCTTATGGCGAAAAAAAAAGGATTTTCGCTAGACTAGAAATTACATGTCTGGGTAACAACAGTCAGGTACCAGGAGTTCGTAGAGTGTGAGATTACTTGCTCCTTTAGATAACATAATTCCAGTCTCAGAGAATCTATTATTTCGCCTCGTGCCGTGTTCATGTAAAGCTCTTTGAACTTTTGGATCTATAATTGCAAGATACATTGTGGAGCCTGCGTAGATGTCACTTGCGCTTCCCGTGCGAATACAATATCTGTGGTAGTGCAATGATGTGTCGCGTTTTTGTCGAGGCTGAGGAGCATCTGTAGGCTCAGTTTATGTGAAACAATGCAGCGAGACTGGTGTTTTCGCATTCATCGTCACTTTCGAACTGAAAAAGACACGCCACCAAGTTATACGTTCTTGCTTCCGCTCCGTGTTGCTCGAGTCGGCACTCGCTATTCGTAGAAATTCTTGAGGCGTCACTATTGTTTGAAAAATAAAACGTTGTGTCTCTGGCATGCGCCGTTGTTGATCCAAATACAAGGCGTGATCACGCAGTTGTTACCCATGTCACTACTACTCAGCCGCCTTCACGAGAAAGCCTACTTACTACCACCACTGCTCAAGTAACTCTGTCATGTTGCTAGCAAATTTTGTCCAACGCGTCTAACCAGCGAGCGCAGATCAGGTGCGCGATCGGAGATTAGTGTTCTGTTCAGGTGCTGCCTCGTCACAAAGTGGCAGTTTGCAAAATTTGTGACAACGGGAGGGAGAGAGCAGCCAATCGGCAAACGGTGAACTCCCCAGACAACAAACGTCCGGGGAGTTTGTCGTTTTTCATGATGTTAAAATGACAACCCGCTATTGTCAATCATTTTGATTACGAGCACGCCGTCTGCAAGGAGCAGAACGCGACGTGAGAGGTGACGTTAGAGCGGTCATGCGCTCGCTAGGAGACCGGCTTCGCATGGTACGTCTGGTGGATTGGATTAGGTACAAACGGCGGCTGCGGTTACGGAATGGTTCACCGCTTGCAGATTGGTTGCTCTCTCCCTCCCGTTCTCAAAAATGTTTGCATACTGCAACTTTGTGACGTCGCAGCAGCTGAACAGAATGCGTTTGGAACAAAGATCTCCCATCGCGCCCCGGCTATGTAACGTTGCGTGCCGCAATTTATATTATCACAATGGGTGACCTTTCGTTGTCCTTAGAATAACAGATTAGATGCTGTATCTGCGATGTATGCTAAAAAGCTGTACATGGAGGTGGGATCTGAAACAGACAGTCAAAATGCATTAATGAGGTGGGCAATAGGACGACTTGTCAAACTGCTGTGCGCGTACTAACCACCCTTCCCGAACTCCACCACACGTTTTGTGTTTCTTGCAAAAATAAAAAATAAAGGTGCATACTCTGTTGATCTACACAGTACATGGAATTAGGAAGCATGCTTAGCGTTTTAAGCATTTATACGCTGCCGGCCGACCGTACATGTTCCACTCGTAAGAAATATTCCGACGATGGCTCTTAGCCTACTCGTAGCTACTCGACAGGCTGAGGAAAGTAGAAAGCACTCTTCGCGCTTTGTTATACTTGCCGCAATGAAGATTAAAATATTAGCTGCCGCAGTTCGCCCATATGGCTGGGCAAACATGCTTTCCAAATTATGGCTATCTTCATCTATATCCCCACGTAACTTTCTGCCGTCCTCGACTGCGTTTTCCTTCCCTTCTCACCTATTCCGTAACTCCAATGGTCCATTGGTTATCGGGATATTCGGGAAAAATTGAAAATGTTAAGTTTTGTCTTCATTTTCGGAATGAAGATGCCATTTAAAAACAATTTAGCATAGTGTACTGATTAGGTATTGTGTTTTATTCTTCCTTCTGTTTACGGCTAGGAAGCTTATTATGCGAGATGTGGAAGGTAGCGATAAAGTTTCTCGTTTGCTCTCAGCAGCGCTTCAGGATCTATGAGAATCTACTGAGCAACGGGCAGCGGGAATGTGTGCTTTGTCGTGCGGCTTCTGATGTTGACTGAGCGAAACGCAAAGGCTCATATCTGCTGCTTCCGGTTCAGGCTAGAGAATTACAAACAGTCCTAAATGTTTGGCATACATCCTTGCGGTGCCTTCGTAGCCCCAACAGACAATGAGACATCACAAGCAAATCCCGGAATACTTGAACGCTCGAAATATACCGCCACATATTTGTTGCGGGTCGCAGGACGTTAGAAGGAGATAATGGTTAACAAAAGCTGAGTGTTGACTGTGATAACAGTCTTAGCAATAAAATGCGATATTTTTCTATGTAAGATTGATTTATATTTCTTGCTTACGTCGTTCCGGGATAAGAATAAATAAGAGGTGATTGCAGAAATCACGATAAAGCGGGCACATTTAGCAAGTGTCTCATTAGCATCTACCCAAAAGTTATCCAGGCTACAAAATTTCGCGAAACTGCTATGGCATAAAATTTACAACTAAAGCAGAATATGTATTACCCACAAGGCGCAAATACCTAAATGGATTTTACTTGAATTCTAAATAGGTCCAACTTCTACCGCTATATTTTTCCAATCCGCCTATTTGAATCTATTTCTTTTAAACATTCTGTTTTTAAACATGTAGCATATTTGAAAGGTAGAGAAAGATAAATCACGCGTGTGTTGTATCACAATTGACTTGAAAAAATTGCTTTGCTGTCTCAAAAAGAAGCGTCGCAAGGCGACCATGGCAATGTTTTTTTTATTTTTCACCACGAAGCATCTTGCACCAACTTGGTCGGCTATGGTCGACAATAGCGCCTTGCATTGAATAGATGCCTGTCGATCTTCGCGCAGCATCTACGTCAAAAAAGTACTTGGAACCTGAAGAGGTGTTAGTCATCACAAGCAACATATTCTTGAAACCCGACGATGAATATATATCCGAAAACAAAATCAGAAAGCAGACTTTCGCTACTTTCCAGAATCATAGTCGCAGTTCAAGTAACATTGCTTCTTTGGAACAGTTGCATTAGGAATTCCATTGGACTCTATTTAACCACTATGTTAAACTTATTCATCGGTTTACAACGTCGCCAATATATAACGCTTTTAAATGCTTGCTAAAGAAATGTTTAGGAAAAGTCGCATCTCACCCACATACACTTAACTTTGTGTGCTTAATAGACATAACATTTTGTCCCTCCTCCCCCACCCCATTTTATAAAATTTGGTCCTGTTGGCTCTTGTAGTTCTTTATTTGCAGCAAGAAAAATTCTACACCGTTCCTAAGACGCATTTACAAAGCTCTGGATCAGTTCAATAAGGAATTTACTGCCTTGACCATTATTACCTTATTCACGCTTTATGCTTTGCCAGATGTTACCTATAACAAGCCGTGTAATTGCTCATATACAAGGCCACTCGTTTAGTTCACCTAGGTCATCGTGGGAGCCTTGAGTAATGAAATGAATACAGTGAAAACGAGTTTATAGCAATTATTCGCAAAGCTTACAATACAGCCAGAAACGTCAAGTTTCATCACAGGGTACATTTTGATGTCCCCCTCCCTTTATTTAGGCTATTGTAAGCTCAGGGTGACGTAGAGTTCTCTCAGAACACTACGAAAGATAGCAGATAAAATCCGTATAGCGCTTTCAATCACTGTTCAGGGAATATTTACCAAAAGCTACAAATCATCCACATGCATTTACCTCCGCAAATCGAATGGCTGTATTATTACCTCCATTTCCACTAAGTTGCATCTCAATGGTAGTCACAATGCCACATAAAGAGTGGGCTACTGTGCACCGTTTGTTCGACAAAGTCATATTGCTGTGGAGTTATACCTTTCGCAAAGTACCCCTTAGGCGACAGTTAATAATTTAGCAATTTGAACTTTGCCTGCACATTACCTATAGCCTCAACAATTCTGAACTCGGTGTTAGCTACAAATGTTTTACAAGAAAAACAAAAAATTCCTATACCGGCTGTATGTCTCTTTGGTCCACTTGTGTAGGAAATTTTTGCCAAGTCAAAAATGTCTTGACTTTCATGAAACGTTGCCCGCACAATAACATTAAATAGATCTCTATGCCATTTCTGGTGTTATTATATGAATGTATTATCAAATATGTGAGTGCCCTCAAATTTGGGCAAACAACCACACGAGCAATATTAGAACAACAAGTGCAAAGGACGTAACAAGCGAACATGTCTTCTCGCTTAGGATTCGGACTGGCTCACAAATATACCGTTCCGCTCTGACTCATGTGGCAGCGTAGCGCGTTTTGACAGCATTCGCGTTTTCCCAAGAAACACTGATCGGGGATGACATGAGAGCTAATGAAAGGTTATCTAGAAGCAGGGTAACTTAAACATTAGCGTTCGATGTGTTTCACTTGACGAGAGCGCCATTTAGTTTCTTGATTTGGCTGGGCGATAATGTGTAGGGTTTCGCATATTTATCGGTTTACTTGCTCATTTGGACCTGCGTATCCAAGCAGTCGATATATGCGCGCGTTGCTAACGAAATAAAATTAGGAAGAGGCGCTCCTTCTGCTCGTGTCTTCTTAATTCCGCTTACTTTTCGTGCCACAAACTATTACAGTGATTTTATGCTTGCCTTTTGCAAGACGTGTTTGTGTAGCGTCCTTGTAATATATCTTCTAGGCACGACGGGATTTGTGAGTCACCGTCTACATTGACAGGACAATGTAGGCTCAATATTGCTCTTCAGCGCGGCTGCAATGCCTCTATGGCAGACTGATTTCTTTTATTTTTCTTGGTACTAAGTATTTTTTTACTAATTTTATTCGAAAGGCAGTGAACAAATGACGCATTCTTTTGTATCCCTCATACGCGAAATGCCAAAGCAAGCAGGAAGGATTTCTTGGCGCAGTCTAACTCTACTTCAACCACTGATAATAGCTCATAGCTATTCCTGAGACCTGATGCTAGAAGTGCTTAAAATGGTTGAAACTCCACTATGTCATGTATATAACATGATCGTTTCCCCACCACACTTAACTGTTAGAGCTCAGCTAGCACATTGAACTATTGGACATCTTCACTTTGTTATCAGTCCTTGTGTGCTCAATAATTCATGTCTACTGAATGCATAGCTCCGTGAAATGTTACCATGGTATGCCGAAAGACTAACACTATCACATCATCAAATTTTTGCTGGAACAAAGAAGTTCATAAAGCATGAATTTTGTCACCGGGTCAGTAAATAGTAATCGAATTTCCTATCATATTTTATGGTGGGCAAGACCAACGCGACGGCTTCATTAGAATGAAGAGGGACGTGAAGTCGTCATTTGGTGTTCGGCCTACGAATGTTTAATTATCTTCTCCTTAGCACAGCGTGGTACACTTAAGTGAGCCTCCGTCTTTCAGATAAAAATGATGTACTTCATTTGTGTGCCTATCACTGCAGCCATGTACATTGACACAATTATTTGCCAGTACCCATATGCACAGATTTTGCGCTTCCTAAAGGAAGACGCAGTAAAAAGAGCTTCAATGACGTCTTAACCATGTCACTCATATCAGAAGGTTTTCCTTTGAAGGAGTACGTTCTAATAATTTGAACCTAAGTATTGATCTTGGCGATATACGTCACATCTAGGATGTTGTCAGCTTACGTACGATAATTTCTTTTGAGTAGTTCTTTAAAAATTACCTTGTTAATGTCAATGACACACGTGTATTACTGAGTGGGCTCAAGGAAACGAGATAGTTGTCCAGGTCAGTAACGTGGTAAATTCATTGGCTGAAGGGACTGAAAAGCGAGTTTCACACGCATCTTTTTTTGCATGCTTTTACATGTATGTACATAATGACTCACGTTCTTAAGATCAGGCGCTAGCTTCTCCTACATAAAATTTCTGATCGCCACTGCATACGTACGGGCCACATCTACTTTTCTAGAATTCAGTTCTTACGTAGAAATCACATAATCCTAGAGCTTACTTGGAGTCACGAGATAACTTGACACTGCATTTGCAAAAGTAAAAGATATTGGGCTCAAAAAGTTTTGATTCATTGACTTTTGAACAACATCGGTGCTGGCAGTATGCTTTTGGTAGAGCAAAAATCGGATAGTAGCCAATCAAGATTGTGAGGACTGTCCAATCCACGATGCTTTCGAGTCAATCTACCCTAATTAGCGTTAGCGTTTAAAACACCATTAATTGGCTATAACTGTAGCATTGCTATAAAGTATAGAAAACCATCGCCACTTCCACGGACCATTCGGGGTCTTTTCAAAACTGGAAGGCATGCAGTTCAGACTGTGTCCGGATAGTTGGAGCGCAGAGGCTACAAACAGAGCTTATGAGAACCACTCCTTCAGGTATCGCACCCATTTATTGCGTTTTTATTCATTACATATGACATTTTAATGACATTGCGTATTAGAATGTTAAGTGTTTCCACCTGCGCATTCCTCAGGCGCGAGGTAGGGCATGCCGTAGGTTATTCGAGAAAACGAAATTATGTTACGCGGAAACTCAAACACGAACCACTCTCCAGCTGCCGGTTTTTTTAGTGAGCACGCCACAAAAACTTCCGACCATGCAACTAGAGACTAACAGGTTCGTTGTAAAATAGGCTGCTGTTGATGATGATCAGGAGAATGACGGGCCTTTCAAACCCTCGTACGCTACCTATGGTATCAAAGGTCTCAAAGTCAATACCCTCTCTTTATTTTGGTTTCTGCTACAACATGGCGATTTCTTATTCGAACAACAGGTTAGGCTCCATTAGTGAATTACGCTTCGTCGATAGCGGCACCGTGTCTGATGCAATAAAAGGAGCCTTCTAAAGTCACAGAAGACAAAAGTGAAGGGCAGCTGATGACCGTTTTGATGTTCTAGCACCAGGTGTCAGTATTGTCATAGATTTTCAAAGCATCCACACTGGTCCATGCGAACCAATATAGATGAGTGAATATGAAAGAACATATGCTGAATGCAGCAAGATCTGTACGCAAGAAAAATGAGCCTTATTTTGAGTCGCGATAAAGGCGCTGCTAAAAGACTACACATTGAAACCTGTGATGTCAATATGACCAACCAACTCCGATAATTCAGCGCTAAAGCAAAAACAAATGTAAACTATCGTCTTCATTTCCTCCATGAACGAAAATGCACTTTTGAAATGCTTTAACAACCTAAAATGATTCAGTATAGTGCTTGAGTGTTTCTTTCGTCTCAAGCTAAGATACTCTTCATGGGAGATGAGGAAGGGAGCGACAAAGCTACACATTTGTACAGAACGACAACAGCAAATAACTTTCCTGTGCGGTTTAGGATCTATGAAGTTCCGCTGTGCAGGGTGCTGTGGTTATGTGTTCCTTGTCATGCGGCCTTCTAATTCTGATATGAAGGGAAAAAAACATCTTATGTGGTGATTCCGGTGCAGGAAAGACAGGTACACATAGCATTACAGCTTTTGATATACCTCTTCATTTGATATACCTCTTCATATACCTCTTCATTCCTTCGTAGACCCATCATGCAATTAATTACACGTGATATGAAAATCCCAGAATAATCCTTTAACGCTAGACATATCACGCCACATATGCGTTGTTGATGACAGAACCTAAGGAAGCTGATAATGTTTAACAAAGCTTGTTGAGTAGCTGTTAACTGGACAATTTGCAATATAAGACGATAGTTTGCTTCCTTACACTTATTTACCTTTGTTGCATAGATCATTCGAGATAACAATAAATAGAAAGTTATTACACCAATCCCGATCAAACAGGCATATTTGGCCATGTGTCCCAATAGCATCTACGTTAATGTTGTCTATACTTCAAAACTTGCCCAAAATGATATGGCACGAAATGTGCAACTTAAGTAGAGTAGGCATTAGCCGCCAGCACACACATGAAAATGCATTTTATTTGAGTCGTAGATAAGCGCAACTTCTAGCGCTAGTTTTCCCATCTATCTTTTTCATATCAATTTCTATATAACGTTCGCTTTTTTAGGTTTTCACATAATTTCGACGGCATAGAAAAATAAATCACACACGTGTCTTACTCCGATTTGCATAAGAAAAAAATAGTTTGCTGTCTCAAAAAGACACGTCGGAAGGCAAACACGGATATGTTTCTTTTTTGCACACAAAGCATTCTGAACCCACTTGGTTGGCTATGTGGCGTCACGTGTGCACTATTGCCCCTTGCATTGAGTACCTGCCTATCGATCTTCGCGCAACATCTACGTCAAGGAAGTACTTGAAACCTGAACAGTGGTTAGTCATCACAAGCAGCATATTCTTGAAACCAGACTAGGAATGGATATTAAGAAAAAAAAACAGACAGCAGACTTGTGCGACATTGCAGAATCACAGTCGGTTTCCTGCAAAGTAGTTTTTGTGGAGCAGTTGCTATACCCATTTTACTTGGCTCTATTTACCCTATGCACTATACAACATTTTTTAAGCATAAACCTGTGGAGTACTTGCAAAACAAATGCTTACCAAAAGCCCTATATCACCTACGCACGTTTACTTTGTGTGCACATGTCATCAGACATAATGTTTCCTCCCGACTTCCCCACAATGTTTTTACCAAATTTAATCTTTCTGGCTTTGATAGTTTTTTGCTGCAGTAATTGAAGTTCTACGCGCATTTGTTTAATTAAATATACATAGCTGTGAAGCGTTTGAATAAGCAATTGACTGCCATGGCCCGCACCACGTAGACCGGCTTTCAACTTCGCCATATGTTAGCCATAACCAACCGCGTTGTCGCACAGTATACAAATGATACTACTCGTATAGTTCGCTGAGGACACCACAGAAGCCTTATGTTTTGAAATAAATAAGGGGAAAACAAGAATTAAGTTATTATTTGCAAAGCTCACCATGCAGCCACAAACGCTAAAGCTTCACCACACGCTACATTTTAGGCTCACCCACCCTCCATTTGAACTATTGGCTCTTGAAACGTTGCCGGCACATGGACTATAAAATTATCTCTATGCGAGTTCTCGTATTGTCGTCACAAGGCTTTAGGCAAATATTCGAGTTCCCTCAAACCTCGGCAAACAGCCACAGGATCCACAGTGGAACAAGTGGAAGCCTGTTTTGTTCTTAATGGAATGCACAAGACGGAGCCACGGAACATATCTTCGCGCTTATGATAGGGACTTGCTCACATCTACACCGATGTAACGTGATTTGATAACATTGGCGTTCTCGTATGGAACAGCGCACTGAGGGGGGATGACACCAGAGCTAATGGACGCATATCAAGACAAGGGGTGACTTATGCATTAGCTGTCAATGTGCTTCACTTTACAAGAGCGACTTTCAGTTTCCCGATTTGGCGGCACGATAATGTGTAGGGTTTTGTATATTTATGCCGTTGCTTGCTCATTTAGGATCTGCGCATGCAAGCAGACCATATATGCGCGTGTTTCTGGCGAAGTAAAACTAGTTGGACAGTGGAGCTCTTTCTTTTCTTTCATTTTCCGGCTGACCTTTCGCGCAAGTATTTACAGCGATCTTCTGCTTGCCCTTCACAAGATGTTTATGGTGAGTGCTTGTAATATTTCTTCTACGGAGGACAAGATTTGTGAGTCACCAGCGACTATGACAAGACAATGCAGGCTAAATTCCTGCTCTTCAGTGCTGACTGCATGCCTCGAAAGTAGATTGATATAATTTATTGTTCTTGATAGTATGTATTTATTTATCAATTTCATTGCAAATGCAATAAAAAAATGACGCATACTTTCGTACCCATCTCCTGCGAACTACAATAGACAGAAGGGATAATTTATTTGCACAGTCTAACAGTGCTTCAGTCTATCTCCGAGACCTCACTAGTTAGGAGTATGGGAAATGGTTGAAACTCCACTCGAGCCGATACTATGCCATGTGCAGAACACGATCGTTTCACTACCATAGTTAACGGCTACAGCTCCACTGGCATGTCACAGTATTGGCCACGTTAACTTTTTAATCTATCGTTTGGGAACTCAACATCCCTTCTGTAGCTTAATGCACTAATTTATGAAATTTTACGTGACACACGTTTAGAGGATTGCATTGTAATATGCGCGCTTTAGAGACGAAATAAGCGCACATGATACAGTGCAATTCTTCCTGGAACTGAATAATCAGTGACAATCGTACATTACCGATCTCACGTCTTCTAATGTTATCGGCAACTAAAAAGTTCAAAAGCATAAGTTTCGCAGTCGCCTGAGTAACTGGAAATTGAATTTGATTTCCCATTTTTATGTGGCAAAATATGCGATGGCTCCAGCAGAACGAAGAGCGCCGTAATGACACCAGTTCCTGTCCTGACTACGAATGTGGAATTCTCTTATCATTGGAACCGTGCGGCACACTTAATTGAAACTCCGTCATTGTTGTAAAAATTACCTACTTAATTTGTCTGCCTGCCCCTGTGGCCACGTACCAATGGCAAAATGCTTTAGCAATTGGCTTGTTCGCAGATTTTGCTCTTCTTAAAGAAAGGCAAAACGAAAGGAGCTGTGTGGAACGCATGAACCACGTCACTGATATTGCAATCTATTTATTTCAAAGAGTAAAAAATATGGGCGTTTACGTGACAAACCACCATCTGATTATGAGCCACGCCATTGTGGTGGACTCCGGAATTATTTGGAACACCTGAGCTTCTTTAACGTGCACTTAAATCTAAGTGCACGGGTGTTTCTTGCATTTCGCCCCCATCGAAATGCATTTGGAAGAGTACATTTTGAGATCGCTTTGACGGTGTTGTCAGATATGCGCATAATTTACAATTGTGGCTTTAATGCCGCTTTATGATTTTACGGAATTATCTTGACATTAAAATGGCGGCGTAAGCCTGGTGGAGTTAATAAAAATGTCGCGAGGTTTCCAGCTGAGCGATTACACTTTTACTATCGTTCTGACTGACGCTTGACGTGAACCAGAAATTCCTGCATGATCTCAGAAAGCAATTCTGCAGTGCATTCGACGAGCAACGAAATGCCTCCCGAGAGAACTCGTCTGACCGTTTACCGGGCGCAGGAATGCTTGGGGAGAACCTCCTGCGGCTGCATGCATCAGTGCAGTACCTCGGGCCAACGGATACAGTCCAGTATATGCCCATAGTATCTTCTCCCCCGGTGGGCCGTCGGTTGCGGCTCTCCTCTGTGATAAATTAACGTGACGTGGCAAAATAGTGACGACAGCTCAGGTGTTATATACGGTGAAGAAACCCAGCGAGTGGAAAAGTAAAAGGGCGTCCCCGCGATGAATTAGGGAGCCTTATACGCGTGCGATTTCGTATAATTTTCATGTTGTGATAAAATGTACTTACAACATTTTCCTCCCTTGTCAGTTCCCGTTGACCTCCTGCGCAAAAAAAGCTATTGATTGATCCCCTTTTATCGGTTCAAGACACAATGGGCACGATATCTCAGGCTAATATTGACTAATTGCAGCGACAACTGTTCTTAATTTTAACGGACCTCTATTTTGGCTAGGAGTCGCGGTGAATTCTTCATTAGTTCGTACTCGCTTGCATGCGCTGTTGTTGGCACGAGAGTAATTAAAAACGTTTAAGGTAATTTAATTGTAATGTGTACAGGAATTAACTCACGCATTCGCCAATAACGTTATTAAACTCTTCCTTTATTTGCGCAGAGCAAATATAACGTTTAAAACTTTATGTCCCACGCTCCTGTAACGCTAAGTGGCATCTTAGGGAATATAGACCTTTCCAACGAGAATGGCCTAGGCATCACCACAATGGCCTCTGAGCTGTCTTGAACCCCCTCGCAAGGCATTGAAGAAGGTGCGCCTTCCTAATCCTGCGCTACGGCATGGAGAGATGGTTCTCACTCTCCTTGATAAAAACGACTATACCTTGCTCTTCAAAAGACCTGCAGACATTGCATTCATTCTTGCGATACCATTCATAAATCGACCTTCCCGCACAGCTTCACACACGATTCACTTCATAATAAAGCAAAGCTGAATTCGGCCATCCTCTCACCTGTGAATATCATATTTAAGTTCCCTCGACCAGTCAGCCACCTCGCTATTCCACTCGCTAAATTTTATATTTATTTTCATGTTTCATTTTTCTCTCTCCTCTGGGCACTTTTATTTCCTTTCCCCCTCACTGTGCAGAATAGCATTTTCGCTGTAGCGTGCACGCCCGCAAAAATCGCTGCCTTCTAATAAAAACATGTCTCCCTCTATGTCACACGAAACACTGAAGTAAACAAAGCATGAAGCCGCGGGAACGTAGGAAGCATTCATACACACACGTGCTGAAGCGCTCATGAGCGTAGACGTGCGCATGAAGGTTGTATAGCGTCACTTAATTCGCGGCCGCGCATGTTAGCGCCATCTCACGTCAAAAATCAAAAGTGCATTCAGCCTTGTCATTGCTTTCTTCTTGCAGGTAAACAAGAGAAGAAGGCGAACCGAGGGGCTCGACCGTTGTTAATCATGGCCACATAAAGCCAACAGACAAAGAATCCAAGGAAAGCATCGGGAAAATTAGGTGCAGTTGAAATTGGAATGTAGAAATAACAACGAAAATAGAAGTGAAAGTGGACGAAAATATAACTTGTCGCCGGTGGGAGTCGTACCCACAATCTCGGCATTACGCATTCGTTGCACTATCAATTGTGCCACCGCGAAGGCGACGGCGATGCGGAATGTTCGTTTGGAGAGGGGCAGCTGCGGCATAGATTTTACATGTGATTTGTGATTATTAAATCTCAGCCTGATAGGGGTTTCCGTTTGTCCGATGCTTTGCGAGCGGCAAATGGTGCATTCGAGGAGATATCCGCCGTTGCAAGTGTCGCGAGTATAACCCCCTTGGATTTTGTATGGAAATGAAGAGTCGATGCTGTTGGCAACACTATATATATATATATATATATATGCACACGCAGGTAGGTTATGTAAGCACTAAATGCAAGTATGGAGAATATAATGTACAGTTATAACTGTAGATTGCTTATTCTAACTCTCAGAACTGCGGTGCACCTTTATTGAAGGCCTCAATAAAGAACACCGACCTACTTAGGACAGCACATTTGTATTCATAGATTCCTTGGATCAGTTTATTGTGTTCCAAATATTAATTCTGTATATGCGACTGGCTGTTTTCTTGGCGTGGTGGTTGCTTAGTGGCTATGGTGTTGGGCTGCTAAGCACGAAGTCGCGGGATCGAATCCCGGCCACGGCGGACGCATTTCGATGGCGGCGAAGTTCGAAAACACCCGTTGACTTAGATTTAGGTGCATGTTAAATAATCCCAGATGGTCCAAATTTCCGGAGTCCCCCACTACGGCGTGCCGCATAATCAGATCGTGGTTTTGGCACGTAAAACCCCAAAATCTTTTTGACTGGCTGTTTGCCTATTTTTGCCTAATTCCCATAACGTGTGAGCGAGACTTAGACACAAGAGGTACAAAATCCCAAATTGCCACTTGATATGAGTTCTTCCAGGGCACAAACTGTCATGGCCATTCTTCCAGGCTTCATATACCACATGTGACTTCTTGACATCCCAACACAAACACGTACCAATGTGCATCTACCGGCTTGTTAGTTTCTATTTAAGCATAGTTCTGTTCGTTACATAAAAATTGCATGTGTCCCTTACGGTTGCCTTTGTTATGACTTTTCTGGTGTTAACACGTACAAACCTTGCTAGATAATAGCGTTGAGTATCAGTAAACTAAACACAAATTTACACAATGCCGTTGGTTAAACGGCATTTATTACACTCCGAAAAACTATAGCTTGGTTTCCATAAATGCCAAAATGCGCGTTGGAAGGGTACAGCTTTTTCCTGCATCCCTTTGATGTGTCCGATTGTGCTTCCTGTCCGTTTCTATGTATAACTTTTACGATTGTATCAAGCAGCTACAGTTGGTCTTGTTCGCAGAAATACCTGCGCATGTTTTCGAAAGCAGCATCACGATAGAATAATGTTTTATGGCTCAAAGCATCGTCTATCAATTTTTCAAACAATGCTTTGCTAGATGTCCGCTGTAGGGTCCTGCATTTAATGGGGCACTAGGATGTTTTCTTGGTTTTCGCACAAAGTCTACGTCAGAAAACTTCTTTGAAGACCAGCAGCGCATAGTAGGAATGAGCGGACTTACTACAAACAGCACACTGCAAAAACTACATTACAAGGGTAGAAATAATAAATGAAGTACAGAAAAGTACGCTATGTGTACAACTCAATAGAGCAATTTTAGACGGCAAAATGTAGTGAGCAGAATTGTGGAATAAGCGTTGCTGCAACGAAGATAACATTTTGCTATGCTATTCTTGAAGTATTGCTCACTTAATGTCGTATCTCATTCAGTATTGCAAATTCACCAATAACATTTTTCCTTTTTTTTTACTACTCGGTCGTACTAATTTCATTCATTCTCTTTTGCTTCGCAATTTCCAGCAGTTACTCTGCAGTTTTTTTATTCGCTTTGTTTTTCTCTATTTATTTAATTGTGGTGGTATGTTTTGCTAGTTATGATAGAACAATTTAAATTACTATATATTTCTGACAGTGACTTGGTCACTTTGTAATTTTGATGTTTCAATGAACCCTTCCAGCTATGGTTATGGTCCTTGAATGATAAAAACAAAAAGGGTGGTAAGAACCATCCCCTATAACAGCTACAATTTGGCCAGATGTTTTTCGGAACTTCGAATCAAACGAGACCGTCCCTTTTCTAAAACTTTAACGGCCGAGGTCAGAGGTCGCAACTGTTAGGGTCTATTAAACCACTGGGGAGCTGATGCAGGATTAGTTCTATCTCTAAATCATGACCTTTTTGACCATTATTAGATATCGCATTGTCATAAAATCTGAATGGTGACAGGGGAAGTTCGAGTTTATTCTGCTGGACGAACAACGCATACTTATGAATCCGGTACAGCTCGCAAGGTAGATAAAAATGCATTTAGTACATTTAACTACCACGAACACTACCTAAGCTTATGGGCAGACAGAGTTCTAATGTTATCAGGCTGCTGGGGTTGCAATCAAACACCTGAAAACCGTGGACAGTCCGCGCCACTGCGCCTCTTGAGCGTTTCCCCAATAGTAAAAATCTGCGGATCCCACGCACTGTGAGTATCGATGTAAGCGAAACTTTGCATGCTGTTTGCTTTGAATGACGATAATTAGCGGTGACGTTGGTGGTGAATGTGTAATTACTTGAGCGTTTAGTGCAATACGAGAGTGGAGAGTTGATGTTAAACATTACCTTGCATGCGCCACTACTGTTTGTCTGCGCAGTCCAGAGAACATACAGGAAGACGTGTTTGCATGAGGCGTTGTGCGTCATTGTTCATAATTCCTGAGAGGGTTGAGCATTATCATTGACTCTCATTGAGCATCACACCGCATAATTGCCGGTTAGTTTAATTGTTCAGGTATAGGGGAGAGCTACTGTACTACGCTACTCGCAGTAATAGCCGTCATGATGGTAGCTGATGCGCTTATATATATAGATATTGTGCTGTTAGCTTCCGACTAGAGTTTTTTTTTTCGAAAGAAGATATAGCCTTGCCAGCCTGCACCATTTTATGAATCATATAATGGTGTATGGCAAAAGCGGGTGCAAATGAACAAGATTACATGAAACAAACACACATGCACTGTTCCACAGCGGTGAGTCATGCTATACACCTTGCACAAAAATACGATATTTCTCCAGAGCAACAGGTTCCTCTTTTGTCATCGCTCATGGGAAGCGGCCTACAACAATTCTTGGAAAATATGCTTCAGGATATGTTTTCTCTATTCCCGTAAGGTCTATGAATTATTTGTTACGTGACTTTGTTGTCGCTGCTCACGCAAAGCGTCATGCAATGAGCTCTTGCAAGAGATCTTGAGAAACGGTCGCCTATCTCCTATAAAAGCTAGAGAAATTCTGAGAAGCGTCTAATTATGCGTAAGCGTTGTAGGGCTCAGCTGTGATTTCAATTCTGCTTATTTTCGATTAGTTGCTTCTCCTAGCTTATGCGCGTCTAGCAATGGCCTTTGCGGTGACAAAAAATGTTTGGGCTTTTGTACACAATTCTTATATTTTCTTGCTGCATCCGACCCCTTCACAGCGATCGTAGCAATCGAGCCGGAACGCCGGGCAAGAGCACGCCTCGACGTAGCAGAGCGAGCGAAAGGGACCAGCTGCCGCAGCAGTGCGTGAGGTGTTCCGTGAGGGCAGAGTGCATCGCCGCGATACCATGTCACCATCACTGTTGCTCTGGTAAGCCTGTGTTATGCGCGCGCTCCTTGTTTGCGCAAGCTCTCGCCTGCATTCTAACCGCGTCTGGGTAAGGCCCAATGAAAATGCGCCAAGCGTCTCAACGCGCTCGCTTGCCCGCGAGGAGTTCATCACTCGAGGGATGCTCAGCAGTGTTCAATTGGACATTGGGCCAGCCAAGAAATCTCAAGTTGGCCCACACCCAAACCTCAAGTTGGCCCGCCACAAAATTTTGGTAGGCCCACCTCCCAATTTCAAGTTGGCCCAACCCAACATTTCAGTTCTGCCAACCCCGAATTTCATGTTGGCCCACCCCCAATGTGAAGTTGGCCCACCCTAGAAATTCAGTTGGGGCACCCCTAAATTTAGGTTAGCATGCATGCAGACTTCAAATCGGAACATCCACAAATTTCAGTCTGCCCAATGCAAAATTTGAAGTTGGCTCCCGACCAAATTTAGGTTTACCTATGGCCAAACTTCAGCTTTACCCACCCCCAAATTTAGGTAGGATGTGCCCAAATTGCAGTTTTCCCATTCCCACCCCCTAACTTCAAATTCGCTCCAATCCCAAATGTCAGTTGGGATTGGGCCAATTACTACTACTATAAGCTTCCCCGCGCAATTTCTATGGAGCTTTATGTGTATCTCAATTGTATTATCTTTGTATTCATTTTTTGTTTAAATTGATCCTTATTGCTGATAAAGCTACTGATAATCTACATTTACACAATTATAACGACTAAATTTCCTAACTTCGCAAACTACGCATTTCTGTGCAAATACATGGTATTGCACTTTTCGCGTGACGTAGCTGGGGCACTCCCCGACGGAATGCTTTTGCACTAGTATATTCGATTAGTAGATGTAAGCAAGAAATAGCTACCGGCAGAGCAGATTGGTTGGAAATGATACTGGCCGCAATCTTAAAATGGGTGTAGTGCATCTTCGCAACGGCACAACCCACCCCACCACAACGGACCACACCGCGGCACGCCAGACTGTGTGCTGGTCCGCATGGACGTTGCCCTGCAAAGAACAGCGGCTGAAGGTGGCATAGCAAGCAGCGAAAGTCACCAGGGAGACAAAGCGCACAGCCCAGCCAGAAGAAGCACCTGGAAGGAGGAAATAAACCTTATTGAAGACGAGGGGAGGGGAGGTGAGAGCCGAAATCCGGTGGAGGGGGCTAGGATGGCGTCCAGCTGGCCGCCATCTTTGGCACCCAGTCCATCCAGCGTGGCTTGGGATTGAGGGTTAATACATTTTAGTACGGAGTCCCAAGCCTCTTGTGAGGGAGCTTGCCGTAGCAGATTTCTCGGGGGGTGGATTATTCCTACAACCCCATAGAATATGCTGCTGATCGGATGGATCTGTGTCGCAATATTTACATCTTGAATTATAGTCGCCTGTGGATATAAAAGACAGAATTTTGCGCCTAAAGGAGGCGTCACGCAGCGTGGCGCCAGCTTTCGAGGCGACGCAAAATCCACGCCACGGAACCGTGACCTTCGAGATTTCCGTGCGCCGGCTAACCAGCCGGCGCGCAAATCTTAGAGGCCATAGCGCATTTCACAGACCGCTGGCGTTGAAAAGAGCACAGGCAATCCTGTCTCAGTACCAAAAGATGACAAATAAGTGTGTGGTGCTCTCTATCTGGATTATGAACATCGCTATTGGAAATGGCAATAAAACTTCAGCGCACTATAAGTTACACCTTGAGTGAGGTTATGAACGAACATTAGGGAGAACTCGGAAGCAATATCTTTTGTAACTTGTTCGGGCAGTAATAAATGTATGTAATGTGGTACTGTACAAAGGGTTGGGGGCCAGAAACCACATTTGCTTATACTTTTACAGGTTGCCCGGATGATCTCGTTTTGTTCTCGCAACGAAGCTCGGATATTCTCGTTTGAGCACCCGGATAACGGCTCTGGTTTTCCGCTCAAGGTCACTTGAACGTAGCCGACAACGGGAGCTAAAAGCTTTTGCTGCATAAAATGCTGCACATATTTCAATAGATTTACGTCATTCTGAGGGCCTACTAAGTGGCCGGCAAGTGAATGAAAATACTATGGTGTGAAATTTTTCAACTTCTCATCACACTCGCGGAAATTTTATTCACGTTCATCCCCGCCTCTTTTCAACATTTTCCAAACTCGCTACCCTATGCATTCATGCAGTGCAGTTATGAATTACGAGAATCAATGAAATAAATTGCTAATTCTGATGACATCGCCGTCTATGCTGATAATAATAATACTATTTAATAATATATATTATTTTACTATTATTATAACTGCTCACTTATCAGTTCAAGTGAACTCTGTAAACTACTTTAGAGGCATAAAGAAAGCTGCTAAGCACAGATGCGCGTTCTGCGAAAAGTAGCTGACATTTGCATGTGAATACACCAACAATTGATACATCTTTCCACACTGCATTCGCGCAAGGTGCGAAAACCGAGATTCAGCTTTCCGTGTGGCTGTTTAAAAAGAACAGCGTACAATTTTTAACTGCAGACCTCTTCCTGGCAGGATATTGCTTTTATGTGGCCCTCGACACCTAGCATCCCGGGGTAATCAATTTTTTCCCTAAATGCTGGCTGAAAGAAGCGACCAATATAAGGAAGGGAGTTGATTTGTCGGACGTGGTGTATCACGTACCTCACTTTTACAGAGGCTAGAATCAGTCGACGAAGCAAATACTAGTTTGATGCACCGGGAGTTCCCCATGCGTTTATATCAAATCCAATAGGATGCTAATACAGCTCTTTAGTATAAAATTAAAACAGGAAATATTTACGTAAATTTCTTAGTTATGGGCAACACCGCTATTAGCAAACGCTCCAGTAAAATTAATGGCTTGCTTGAAGAGTAACCCAAATACTATCCCAAAACTAAATATTTGGAGACTCATTTTCCATAACATCTCCAGGCATTTTTGGCGGTATTCAGGAGCCAGAGTTTACTCTGTTTCCTAGATTGCCTAATAATAGGCAATTCATTTTTTAATATCGCCTTGTGTTCCAGCAAGTAAGGCACACTAAACACTTTATTACCCGAAATGAAGAATAATGATAATAAACAGGCCAAAGTGTTGTTTATTCGCACATGGCAGTTCCGTCATACCACAAATTACTCTTTATTATTCAAATTTGTGCTTGCGAGAAATCGGCAATAATAGGCTGGGTGCAGCATCACTGTGATTCTCTGATGTCCTTACATCCATAATCAGAGTATAGCACCACAGATCCTCATGAGCTTCCTCATGTCTCCAAATTTAACACCTAGTAGAGAAGAACATAACTTTATTAGAAAAAAGAGGAGGCTCAACATTAAAACCATGAAATGATCATCATGTAGATCGCGACGCCACCATAATCTAGGTTTGTTAACACCGTCCAGCCTGTGCGTACACTTACCATCAACATAAGCGTGAGAATGAGATATATTCGGCCTTGTAGGCATACTATATTCAAGAAAATAACGCCACCAAAACAACGACTGAGAATGGGCATGGCGCCTGTGCTAAGGAGAATAATTTATTTTATTCTAAATAAATATATACAGGGGGGCCCACCTATATTGCACCGGGTCTTGAAAAAAAAACACGAATCTGTTTACGTAAATAAGACTAAGCGTTTGTTACCAGGAACCTTGTTGAGAAACCGACATCAATTTTTAGAACAAATGTTAGCTTAAAAGCAATTAGCTAACATTTAATGCCCTATTTGTGAAGATGTAAATTTCGTAGTTATAGACAACCGTGCAACACGTCAAAATTTGTATTTTCCTCAAAGACACATATTGCGTGTTTAGTTATTCCGGCAAATTCCAGACCAGAATAAACTTCAAACTTCAAACATTGAACCCCTCAATTATGATAATACCACGTGACTGCATACCTCGGGTACAAGTGCATACCGAATAGCAGCTCCATCAGGCATTGCCAGTGGGACAGCCAGCTGTTGATACCAGGCTCGGCATTCTGGCATCGAAATTTCAATCTTGATATACAATAATGAACGGTAGCTTTTTTGCGGATTGCGGAATGAACACGTGTACGGCTTTCGCTGCCGCATGACTTCGTAACAGATGAACCGCTCAATTTCCCAATTGGATTTTTTTATGAAGCTGCTCAGAAACGCGCACCAGTGCAGAGTCACGTGTTATTTTTCATATTTCGTGAGATTTCTATATTTGCAGGGGGAAAAAAAGCAGCGATGTGTACCATGCTGGAAAACACCTCCTTTAGAGTTTTCATACAATTCTCGACAACCGCCTAATTGACATATTCACAGTTAGAACTTGAAATAAAATTTTATATTTGCTTTTTATAGAGGGAATTAGAGGTCGGAAACTGAAGTTACTGGCTGTTTCTGAGCAACCTTCTAAAAAACATGCACATGGTGTCGTTTGGGCAGACTATATTCTGAGTATTCCAAAAACTTCGTGCATCATAGCGGATACACCCTGCATATACACAAGGAAGATAGCTATATACTATGACGCTATATACACACTAAACAACGCACACAACTATTACTTCATTCTTTGTCAGAATCCGGAAAGGAATACGGATCTATTGAGGACCCAGACTTTACAGGGTGTCCCTGCTATCAGGTAGCATAATTAAAAAAAAGAGGAACAGCGTTATGCGAAGCAAACCTAGTGCGTATTGTTTCCACTGCAATGGAGCAGCCGCCAGTAATTTTTTCGTTACTGAGATTTAATTAGCCACTTGTAATTAATTATCTAACTCGAGAAGTACTGTTCTAATTAACAAAGTGTCAATGAGAAAATTGTAGAGCAACACGAAAAACTCCCGATACAGCTTTCTGTTGCTCAATACATGCTACATAAATGTGTTTTTCTGAGTGTGAAAGGAGCCCGCGAATAAACGCAGAATTGCCGCGCGACTGGTCGCTCGAGGCACTTTGCGTGTATTCGCGGGCTTCTTTTGCGCTCGGAAAAACACTTTTATGTAGCACGTACTGAGCAACAGAAAGCTGTATTCGGAGTTTTTCATGCTGCTCTACTTCACTTCACTTCACTTCACTTTATTTCCTTAAAGACCCCTCTAGGGGGTATTACAATTTGCTCATAGAGACTTTGACAATTGGGACAGTACCTCTCAAGTTAGATAATTAATTACAATTAGCTAATTATACGTGGGTAACAAAAATTACTGGCGGCTACTCCACTGTAATGGAAACAACACGCACTAGGTTTGCTTCGCGTAACGTTGTTCCTCTTTTTTAAAATCGTGCTGCGTGATAGCTCGGACACCCTGTATATATTTCGACTATATGTTTTCGACCTGGAAGGGTGGTCGATACCCAATCGTGCTGCAATGTGGATCAAGTATACCTTCCCGTCCATCCCTTCCATTGTGTTATCGTCTATGAGCTCATTCTTCAGACCTGGTGTGTTCCAAAACGTATTACTTATTAGTAAGTAGCACTGAATGGGCCCTGAAACCACGTTGAGGTTAAAATTATTCACATAGTGGTGGATGTGTACTTGCCTACAATGTGCACCTGTTGTGAGTCCTCCCCCCCCCCCTCTATTCTAGGAACACACAGTCGGCTCTTGTCCTATTGGCACTGTCTTTCCTCGACGACCAACCAATGGACAGCTTTTACCTCTAATAAGGCAGCACTACGCGCTGCCTTATTCGCCAGAAATGATGGTCACAGAATTCTCCGAGCAATGCGCGCGTTCGTTTGAGTGGTATATAAATGTCAGAAGTGGCTAAGGGATCGTTTATTACTAAGCAGCACTTGGGGCCCAGGCAAGGTAGATTTGCTGCACTACCCATTATACGCAAATTACAGAGCTAGTGTTGTGCCATTTCTTGTGACCTTGCGACCTCGCCGTCCGCACGCTGTGGGGATTTTTCAAAGCCGGGACATCTTACACGAGTTGTCAAATACAATTCCGATCATTCAGTGGAATGCGTATCTCTGCCTTGTAGAAGCTTTTAAACACGCTCATTATTCACTTCCACATGTGTAACTAAATACGGTGAGCAAAAGTTATGAAATATTTGGACGATTTTTAACACTGCTCAGAGACACTAACAAGCAAACCGCAATCAAAATACGACCTTGACGAGTTGGCAATGATTCACATTGGATATAACACAGCGCACATAAAAACCAAGACAGATATACCGACCTAACTTTATGCGTAAAATTGTTGACAGGCACTGATCAAGTTAGTGACCAGCAGTGAAGAGCAGTTACAATTTTTCGCCCATGGTGTTGTATTTAATATTGTGCGACATGCTTTTTAAATCATGAATATCTTGAAGTCTGGTCAAGGCACGTTTAAATGAATAGGAAGATCGATATTTCGAGGGCGGGAGTGCAGTGGCAAGTTCATTGCTCCCATTCTCAGAACCTATTTTCAGCCAAACTTGACAGGGACATTTTTGGGTGCATTAAAGGCAGCAAAGTGATGATTTTACTTATGTTTACCGAAGCCTGCTAGATTTTATATCACTGTGGCAAACAGTATTTTGAGCCTGAGGTTCATAGTTTAACAACTTAAATAAAGTAGTGCCTGAAGGAGCTTGCCTAGTTACATGAAATTCCGGCCTCTGACGGTGCCCTGAGGTGTTTAAATATTTAGTTTAACTTTCTTGCTGACTGTTCATGCTGGTACTGCACATATATAGGAACAAGCAACTTACAGCCCTTGAAGTCAGCACATTGAAACATCTGCAGCACAATGCCGTACAGTTTCTCGACATGGAGGCCACACAAGGAAGAAGGATAGTTAAATTACTACCCCCGGATAGCTAGGATCTCGCACAACTGAGAACATTTCACAATTTCTTCGTAGAAAATGCGACAGCGCTGACGGCGTAATTGACGACAACGGCTAAGCTTTCTGCTACGTGGTCTGCTGCGCCTAGGTATATACCATAAAGAAATAGAGTTAGTTTGTGACCTAGTCTCGTTTATTATACGCCGCAAGTACAACGAATAAATGAATTAGTGAAGAAATGAAAGAATGTTCGCTCCATTCCAGTCAGTGATGGCATAGACAACAGGC
Organism: Dermacentor silvarum; assembly: GCF_013339745.2. Taxonomy (NCBI): domain Eukaryota; kingdom Metazoa; phylum Arthropoda; class Arachnida; order Ixodida; family Ixodidae; genus Dermacentor; species Dermacentor silvarum. The sequence continues at coordinate 37,926,161 of NC_051160.1, forward strand.
GAAAAGTAAAAAAAAAGTAGCTTTAGGACATCTGTGTGCCTAAAATCGAGTGCAAGCCTACTTCGGCAGAGTTGGCACGCCGGGACTATTTATTCCACTTTGACACGAAGTAAAATTCTTCCATCTATGAAGGTGTGAACACACAACCTAAAATATATGGGAAGGAAAGCTGTACTGCGAAATTGCACTCATGAAATGATAAATGTACACAAATCGGGCATAAGAAATAAGTATTATTGAATAATTTTAGTAACATATAGCCTAAAGAAAATGACAAGTAAACCACAAACATCTGTCTAGCTTAAGCATTGTAATTAAAAGGCGTGCTACTTGCGCGTAAAATGAGTATGACATGTGCACTGAGGGAACGTATGTCAGTTACAAAGTTTCAATACGGAAGTAATATATTGACTTGTAATATTCCTTACAAACGCTATATTGAGGTTGTGTTTATACATCCCCATTGCCCGCCACTGAATATGAGAGGTTGCTTACCCATACATTTACGGGCACATTGTCCACATAACAAAAAGCCAGTTGTTCTCAGCTTGCAATTTCCAACATTGTGACGTCGGCATCTTCCGGTGTTCTCATCAAAAAACCACATCTTTAATGCTGGAGTGCCTGGGCAGCTCCTGTTTGGTGGTTTATGTCCGCATCTTCGGTTTAATATTCCTTTACCTGAAAGACAACATGATGTAGCATTATCAACTGTCGTGCACTCCGCGAAACGTAACCCTTCATGCGTTCTGGGCGCTCTTTTACATAAACAGAAGAAGCGTTAATAGGAATTGCTTAACAAAAACAAAACATTTTGCCCCATTGGGAGAGATCCACTTGACAAAAAGGAATGCTCATGTCTGCTACAGTATCTTTTACACATCAACTTGCAATCGACTACAGTGACTTTACATGTTCTCATATCGGCTGAAATGTTTTCATTATTCCATTTCACGCTAAACTTTAGCCTCATAAGTACCTAAGAAGACAAGCAAACACTACATTAATCTGGGAGTGCTCAGTAGAAATCAGCATTACACTTTTTGCCCAGCAAATATTAAAATCCTGCACTACTGCTCCTTCATCTACCATAAGGTGTGTAGCTGCTTTCACTCAGGGCAACACACGCGTACGTTACAGCGTCACAACCCAGGCATGCTTATAAAGCATAGACGCGGGGAACCTTATGCGTGTTCGCATAGTTAAGTAAGATGACTCGCACGCGCGCACGTAATCGTCCATGACAGTCTTAAACCATTGGTGTACTGTTAATTATCATTCTTATTGCAGCTACTTGAATTAGCGGCCTGGTTAACATCATTTAGGTTTCAAACAAGGCTGACGCGTGGGTCCTTTGTTGAACACAAATCTATCATTTTATCTTCATATTCTCATGAGCTTCCTCTGATTTGCTTAACTGTTCCGTGGAATCTTGGTAAACGGAAATCACCTGAACGGAACAGCCCCTTTGTTGTTGGTCCTGTATTTTGGTAATCCAACGATCAATTATTCACAACTAAATATTTGGCAACTCCGTAAATGGAATACCAGTAGCAAGCTCTTCTTAATTTTTGTCAGAAAAAGGTGGGATCTGAAATTTTTTTGCAGCTACTCCCTTCTATCCAGAAAGTCACCGATGAAATTGCTGGTAAGAACTGAAGCAGGAAAAAGATTTTTACATTTCTGTGCATCGAATGTACAGACCGGGAGTCCTGGACACCTACGAAGCACCTCCACTCGCCCCATCATCATCGTTATCAGCCTATATTTATGCCCACTGCAGGACGAAGGCCTCTCTCTTTGATCTACAATTCAGGTACCTTACCGAGCACTTACTGTTTATTCTTTACCTTATTGTAATGTAAAGTGCCACTGTGACCCCGTATGCAGTGCCATGCCACATTATGGGCTCATGTGTCAAGCTGGATACTGGACTGCTAGACTAGCGCTGTCTACTTGCTGGCACTTAATAATGGAAGGAAATCAGCTATAGAGAGACAAAAACCTGGTGCGGGGCTACAGTATATAACTTCTTAAATAAAGAAATCCAGATATACCCCTTCATTTCAATATATATCGGAAAAGTATGTAATAAAACATTACTGTACCATTACGTAATTTTGTTTCTATATATTGCCGGCATTAATAGGTCCCCCGTCAAAGTAGCATATGCACCGAGCCAGATAGAGACACCGAAAGGTCACAGTAATAAATGTGTCAACCTAATTCATGCTAACCTAGGACTAAAACTATTTAATGCACTAAAGTGGCTGAAGCCCTTCGAGTGACTCGGCAATTGGGCCTCTTAGTTTAGACTCTTCAAGATAATTTATGATCATTTGGCAAACATCCCTTCGAATGGGCTCTATATTCATGCTGGTGTCACAAAAAGCCATATATTTTGCCACATGCTATGAAAACCAAACAACATTACAGCATAGTAAGGCGCACCGTCATCATGATCATAACCTTTAAGGACGTGATCCCGCAGGCATCTAGAGACAGTTCTCTTTTTCTTCCGATTTCTCTGAGGAATGTCCCATTAGAACACTCTTTCCTAGCAACCCAAGAAAATGTCCTCTATGGTTTCATGTTTTGGACGTTTTAAGCAGTGCGATCCCCACCGTATCAATATTCGCCTTTCTTCCATCCATGTTTTCCTTGCGTGTGTATCTGTTTTAAGCTTGAAGAACTGTAACTTGGAGCCAGTTGATACAGCCATTAGTTTAACGCTTGCCTACAGATTTTTGACCAGGCCAACAAAGATATAAGCGACTGTAGAATAAAAGTGGTAAAACAAGGTCAACAAAGTCTTTATGTAACTGTTTCCATTTGACTCCTGCTAAATATCTACGTAACAAACGTGCCGGCGAAAAATTGCATACACCCACTAGTTTTTTTTTAATAATCATACAGCCGAACTCATGTGATTAGGGTCCACAACGAAACAAGGTGAAGTCCTACGAAGTCTTACTTGAATATTTGTATGTAAAAAAGGGATACATTGTATCCCACAGGAATATGAAACAGCTTACAATTTTTCTAAGAAAAAAACACGACAACCCGAGGGGGCCATCACGGACTCTTCGAGAAAAGTTGGCTTGGCTGGACCTTTCTTACACTGATTGCAAACACGCTGTGCAGTTTCTGAATATCTATGCGTGAACAGTGCAAATCCTGCAGCTTGTACCGTTACGTTATACGTGAACGTGGTGAAATGCAGTCAATTCACCAGGTCAGCAGACAGAGATAGTTTTGGTTAGTGTTTACAAGTCGCGCGGAGACAAGGTAGATGCACATTCATGATTTAAAGAAAACTTACGCCTCTATAAGACACAAAATTATGCTGACGGTATCAAAATTTATGTCATCAGATGGCAGAACATTCGTTTTCGTAAGCTGGAACCGCATGGCGCGTTTCTCGCGAGCGAAAAACGCGATGCGCGGCGAACGCCTGCGTTGCCACCGACGCGCGAGCACCCGCGCGAAAAAATGGAGCGGTGCTTTCGCGCTGTGTTTTGCGGGTTGCCAAACAACACAACTCCCAACGACATTAATTGTATCTGTTAGCGCATATATAATATGCCCTTAAATTTACAGAACACTACAATACAAATAATATTCATGTACTTAGACAGCAACATTTCTTCCAAAGTTTACTTATAAAGTTTCATCAAGATTGTGTGCGAAACTGCGACTATGTACCTACCGCATGCTGAGCGGCCGCTGCTTGTTTACAACTACACGTAGGAAATGGTGTGGTGGCCGCTTACTACCGAGCAGAGGAGGCGATTGCTACTATTTGGGGCCTCGTTGAAGGTTGCTTTGTCCATTTTGGGTTAACACGATGCGCGAATGAACACGTGCAGCACGTGTTTCCTTCGACGTGCGTGCCAGTTCTGCCGAGAAAAAAAAAAGTTCCACCAAAGAGGTTCCGCCGAGATGCGCGGAGAGCAGGGCCATCTGGTGGCAAAACCAAAAACCAAAATGTAACGTGACTGCACTCTGAACTCTGATTGGCGGACGCGCACGCGACGCGCCACGCGCGGCGTTTTTTTCTACTCAGAGTAGCAGCACGCTGCGGCGCGATTTCTTGATGGATCGTGCTGGGCAAGCGTCAGAATGGCGCGCGCGTGCCACTATCCGCGTGTCAATCGCGGCTGAAGTCGCGCCATGCGGTTCCGGCTTTACGCGATTGGCATTTTAAACTTCAAGAACCTATCAAATGAACCACCGACCCCAGATGCCGTACGGGCTGTTACTGCAAATTTTTACAGCGTTGCTTGCTTTACGCACTCATCAAGATGCATAGAACATTTATGTTCAATAAATTAGCATTCGACGAATACAGCATAGTGAGTGCTCACGTACTGTACTGTTTTCTCATGAAAGCGCCGATGCCAGTACAGCGGCCGTGCTTTATATGTAGCACTGGCAAACTGCTCTATCGAATGATAAACCCACAACTTCTTGTCCGCTTAGCATAAGGTAAATCAGTACGTCTTAGTTAATAAACATCATCTTAGTTCAACAATGCATAATAATATACACGTCCATTTAGTCCCATATCTCATTCAGTGAAGTGGTAGTGTGCGGCTGGCCAGCGTTCTGCGACAGCCCATAAACGTACGCTTACTACACGTCGCATCCGTGCTCACCGGTTCTTGTACAGACACAACAGACACAAAATTAAATATTTATTTAAGATCACCGACATCAAAGTTTAACTCTAGATTCAATTTCCCTTTCGTGTTTCGTGTACACAGACTAAACCGCCAGATCATTGGCGGAAGTGAACGATCTCGGGCCGTGCGCATGGCGGAGGCTAAAGTTGGTGAATTTTAATGTCAGTAACTTTTAACTACTTATTTTTGGTACACCACGGCAAGTGGAAGCGCAGCAATTCTCTAGGCTCAGTTGCCGGTGCGATAAATCAGCGGCAGGCTTGATCAGGCCATTCGAACGCATTAAAAAAAAAAAACTGAAGGGTTCAGTTATTTCGTGTCGACTGCACATCATTACAACAACTTGCAGTGATCTGTCGCGCAATTGCCTCAAATTCCTCAAACACTACGATAGAATCATTACCGCAACAGGGTGCGGAAGTGTCACTGACCTAAGAAATGCGGTAAACGTGCACCAAATGTAAATCCGCGCTGCTGCTCGTCAGTAATCATTCGTCGACGTTAAATCCTCGATAAAAAACTATTTAAGAAGGTAATATCAGCGTTTGCAAGTTTTCGTTGAATAACATGGCTAATAACGCACACAAAAGAAAAATGCGAGAAACAAAAGTGATATTCAGTGCCACATAGGCATGCTTAAATGTAGCGGAGCAGCTTACGCACATTTCTTCCTAGGTACGAAACGGAGGTGATATTTGTTATCTCAACAAGTACGGTTCTTTAGAAGAGTAAGTTAGTATCTTCTGATGAAATTAAATCAAGCGTTTATTATACAAAGACTCCAGCTCCTTACATACTGCATCTAGCTCGGAAATAACGTGCCAGCGCAGGTTCTAGTACACGCCAGCGAATTCCTCTAATAACCATCAGGTTTTCAGGCCATACCAGCGCCTGCCAGCTGTCCTTGCAATGTGAAACCAGCGCCTATTTCTGTGTGAAGCAGCATTTTCCAGTGACCTCACTGGAGTCCCAACGACTCCCTGCTAACACTAATGCCCGTAGTCCGATTCAATTTGGCAAAACCCATTGATATCACTCTCGAATGCACCGGAAGTCGATGGTTTTCAATTGGGTGGCCTAAGAGAGTATGGTATGAATCGTGGCAAATACACCTGCATCTGTTTGTATAGCACAAAGTACGACTGTGATTGTTACGGTGATAAAATGCAATCAAGAAATACGACAGGCATCTGCATTGACCAAAAAAAGTTGTTGGATACGGATATTTCAGGACACGGAGTTGGAGAGACGGACACTTACCGTGGTTTCCTTGATGGTTTCGGCCTGGCCGGGGGCTTAAATTCTTGCTTATTTCTAGGACGGCTACCTGATTTGTGTAGGCACATATTTTCATTAGAAAACAACCAAATAGACATTCCCCTATGAAAAATAATGCGAAACTGCTCTATTTTGTATATTTCTGGCCAATTCCTAAGAATGGAGTCGTCGATTGAAGTTTTGGATTTCAATTCTATGTCCTTTGATAATTAGACCACTAAAATAGGGTGACGTATGCTATGCTTTGGCAACTTTAAGTTGACAACGTTTAAAAGACAGACGCCGATAGACGCACTTTTAAGGAGCCTATATGCTATTTGAATAAAATCAAGCTTCTCGTGCCGTTGAGTTTATCGCTGCATCTCAGAAACACATTTTATTTGTTAGGGAAGCGTTCTTATTAAACCGGCATCGAGTGTCTGTTGTAGACAAGATACCTTATATCCGCGCAGAATTATTGACAGCTTGTGTGAAACCTCTCCCTTTCTATCGTTAATCACATTTTCTTCAAGAATCGCTAAATAGATCGGAGTAGCCCATGTGTGCATTTGTGTTCTTTTCTTTTTCGAAAAAGAAGGACATCCTTGAACATAAGTTGTAAAAGCACATTTCATTTAGAAAGCTGTTACGATAATTGTTCCTATGCATATATGTGCGGTTCGCAAAGTCTTTCGGTGTTCAAGGAGGGGAGGTGCTTGAGACGTTCATGCGCCGCTGAGTGTATGTATCTAAATGCACAGTACTTCAATTTTTCTAATGTATTTCTATGTGCGTATTTACGTATGACTTTGGACAAAAGAATAACAAATAGTCCAATTAAAATTCTTCCCAGATACTCCCACCTAACCATTACATGATACTGTTCTTGCACAGCCCATTTTCTTTGTGTTGGTTCCGTACCCCTCTTGAAACAAATAATTTGCAGAGGAGAAGGCAGCGCCACTCGCAATCACACCACTGCTTCACAGTATTGGTGAAGCTGAATTTTGTTCTTCACTGCAAATACAGGCGCAAATATAATAGTCCAGGTTTCTTTGCAGCGATGTTGTCTCATTAGGTGTGTTATATTTTGAAATTGATGTGCGCTCATTACCTGCTATTTCGTGAAACTACCAACACACATTATGAAAGAACCAGAACTCGGAAAATTCTTGACCAAGTGCATTTATCATACCGTTTCTAAAACATGCATACGTAATATGAGTGATGAATGCGCGTACACCACTTTGTCGCAGTAACAATGAAGATTTGTATTAGGGCAGTTAGAACAACCTTCAGTGCAAATAAGCATGGCTGCGCTAAACTGATTTTGCAAAGGAAGGCTCTCTAACAATTACCACTTCTCCTCACTGGTTTGTCACCATTGATGGCTTCGTACTCGGTTATTTGAGTGAAAAAAAAGTTACTTTACGTGCATTATAATGACATAAATTACACTCAAAAAGCCTCTGGCACGCCACATGTCTTTCTTGCCCAAATACTTGAATTGTTTTGGGAAGTTCTGCAATAAAACCGGAAATGCAAGAAAATACGCACAAATAGGCACATCAGAAAACACAGTAGCGCCCTTTGTCATGGTACTTCACCACGCGCATGCTTTCATTGTATGCTTTTTTTTTCGGCGCGAAGAGAGGCAGAAGTTGAATGAAATTTTCTGGTAATCATTCGCTTTTTCAAAGGGAGGTGTTATTTTTCAAAATCGTTTTGCAGGGAAATCAAAACTGGGATGTTGTAATAATTTATTTTTCGAAGTTAAGCCAACATTTACACTTCGTAACACAATTTTTTTGTTTGTCTTCATAATTCCCCGGTTTCCTAAATACGAAGTGCTCATTATGTTTCAAATTAAACTTCCAACGCTATGGTGTTCCAGAAATAGCTATGCTTCATTGCCTTCCAAAGCCAAAATTATAATACAATGCAATTGGCTTCAAAGGAACTATAGAAGAATGTTGCTAGCAGCTCTTGTATTCCACAATATTGTTACGAGGCATTGCGTATGAGCATGCCGTTAAAGTCGATCTGGGGGCTTTTCCGAAGAGGCGGAGGCGCAAACGTGAGATGATGATGATGATGATGATTTATTGGCATCCCCTTTGAAACGGGGTGGCGACAAATAGTCACCTAGCCTGCTTGATTTAATCAGGTATACTACACATGTTCTTTATCTAGCATTTTTGTATACCTTTTTAAAAAATTTAGCTAGTACCGCTGCCTATGATTTTAAGAGATCAGGTCGTATCCATATTTTCCCTGCTTTTTTTCCACCAGTAAGTTTGCCACCAGTAAGAGCAGTTTGCAGGGCACCGACACCTGGTGGCACAGAGCTCAACCAGACAAACACAGAGCTAATACGGCAGTCACCAAATATATTGTACGTTGCAGCTGGTGTAAATTTTGGGCAGCAGATTAATCACGAACAAGTTGTCTCTTTAAACATGTAAAATGTTTTACATTTGGTTACATCAACGCTAGCTCGGTGTATGGCTGGTTAAGCTCTGCGCTTCCAAGTGGCTGCAGCGTACAGGCCCCCCAGGGCACAACTTTACTAGACTAGGTTCAGTTTTCAAACTTCTATTACTGCCTGGACCTGCCACCGATTCTCGCACTCTCGTTGCGCTGCTGTCGCTCTTTGCTGGTCAGCGCGGTGCGGACGGGGTGGCGAAGCACTGCCCGCGGCTTCTTACGTGGTTGGGTGGTATTTATAGACGCGTTTTTTCCAGCAGTATCGGCATTTTTTGCGACACTCTTGTGTGTTTTGGAATGCTGTGTGCATTTTGAGGGGTTGACTGCCCGTATCATCAATTATTATTTGGTGACGCGAATGCATATTTAGGCGCCGTTCCTGCAGCGTGAAAACGCCTTAAATGTCCAAGTAAAGTCTGGTCGCAAGGGAGCAAAGTTCATGTAGGTTTAGAAATTACACTTGTGAGTCTGGGGCTCTAATGAAAGAAAATAGTACTAGCTTCATTCCCCCCTCTCCCTACAAATAATGTTCTGAGAGTGTGTATATATCAAGAGGTGCCATGGATTTATTGCTACAATTTTAAAAGAAGTGCACCGATTGGTCTGCTGACTGCTACATCTGCTAATTAGTAGCAACTATTAGTGCTAAACAGTTACCTAAGCAAAAACATTATTCGTTCTACTAATCAGCAGTTGCGGCAGTCAGCTGGACAATCCGGGCATCTAATTGTTTAAATAAACAATAAATGAAATAATTAACACGTTGGCTTCATGACTACTACAACTGCTCACTTGCTGGAACTATTAGTAGTATATATTATTATTTATTTACTAATTTATTAGGACTAATCAGCCACCGATGATTAGTAGAGCCCAGCGGACAGCCAGGGCTGCTGAGACACTGAACTAAGGACTCCAACAGCTCACTCCTGGGGAGCGCAGCAGCATTTTCACAGCTGAGTGAAGTTTTTCAATCTGGTAAACGCGAGGCTACACACACATTAAAAAAAGGCATCGGTGAAAACACTTGTTGCATTCGTAAGTTGCGAAGTCGGAGGACCCGCTCACGTTCACCAACACAGAGCTGCACCCCCGGACCTGCTGTTCTCCCGCCATCTGACAGCAAGCCAAGGCACAGAGGCGCCCGCGATAAGCGGCACCTACGGAGAGTTCAACAACTGAACCTAGTCTAGTAACGCTGCCCAGGACACTCACATTTACCCTAAAGTCCCTTCATCACACTGGAATGTAGAAGCCCTAATTTACGCCTCCGCCCATCCACCAAAACACCTAGCCCGACTGCGTTTACCGGAATGCCTGAGACACTCGGCGCTGGGACAGAACACTCGCAACACACGCTGCTTGGATGGGTCTCTCTAGGGATCGACGGGAAGGCGGCAAGCGGAGAGGTTGCCAGTGTTTTGCGCGCTGACTCCAAGACACCGGAAGTAGACGACATGACGTCACTTCGTGACGCAGAGCCAGGTGAAGGCGGAGCTCAGCCCCGAACCCTCCTCAAACAAATTTAGGAGAAAAAGAATGGATAAGGAGGAGGGTAACATTTATTCATCCGTGGCTATCCAAATATGCAACACTTGAATTATATTGTCCCACGAATCTTGTACAAATGTTTTACAACGTTGTACGAAATTTGCCTCAAGAATATGCGGGATCAGCAGTTCGTGGCGGAGCGACGTAAAACTGCATTGCTGCGCCCTCTACCGTCACACAGCGTGGTGTCGAGCCTACCAGCACTTCCGCGCCAGACGCGCTTTGCGCAGCCTCGACACCACGCTGTGTGACGGTAAACAGCGCAGCAATGCAGTGTTGCGTCCCTCCGCCACGCATGGCAGATTCCGCAAACGCTTGCGGCTGACGTATACATGTAGCTATATCCTATGCCTCTACAAAATTCATCAAAGCGATTTCAGGCACCTTTTCAATGATGTCCTGCAAGGTGTTAATGCAGTGTTGATAATATGTCATTACATATTTCATTACGAAAGTGTTTTATTTTATTACTATGCTTTATAAAAATTGATCACGATTCTTGCTCCAACAAAATGGTTTATTTAACATTTCAATTTCATAAATATATATAATATAATGGGCACAAAAGTTGTCATACTTTATTTTTTTTGCTTCATATTGACACATATAACTTGATTTACACTAGCACTCAAATGCAACCTCCAATCAGACGTTTCATAAACTAGGTCTATTTGACATGTAGTGAATAACAATGTAAGACAAGATCTGGTAGCTACGTAGCATAAATTATAAGTGCATATTGTAAAAGTTTTCCTCACTACGAACATATTCTTGCTTCAGAGCGACAGCCGGCATGTGAAGTTGAAGATTACTTGAAATTACTAAGATGAAAAAGTAGCCGTTAGAGCGCTTCAACTGTTGTAGAGTGCGTTAGAGTGCACAAAATGTTATATTTTACCTAATTAGAACCAGTGGAATGTATGTTACATAAAAACTTTTCACCTACACAAACAGACACAATTAATTGCTCAACCAAACAAGGATATAGCAGTTGAGAAACCAATTAGTTGAGCTTATACGACTTCAAAAGGCATCAAAAGCAAACCATTCAATCTATTCAATGGTTATGTATTGCGTTTAGATACTCAGACAAAGGGGGCTATCCCCACAAGATTGCTTTGGTACAGTAAAACCCTTGATGAGAAATACGAAACCAATGCTCTCGCTTTAGCAATCAAGAACTGACAATTAGAAAGCAATGTGGCGACACTACTCTCAGGCAATTCAATGCTTGGGATTTTTCTTGCTAACCAATAAGTGGGCAGACTCAAATACCACTGTTGCTAGAATACATGCGTCGAAACGTATCACCTCATTTTATTGCGATAACAATTATACGGACTCTTCTAGCGGATTTCTGCCGTCTGCGTTGCAGTCGCCGTCTTCGCCGTGAGGTTCCATATAAAGTCCAACGGCGATAAAATTGTCGCCACGCGCCGTATGTGCGAGTGAAGGCGCAGGGGGGGACGCGTGCTTTCACGGAGAGCGAACGCACGGCCGAGAGCAAACGCGACTTGTTTTGTCGCGGGAAAGCCGTGGGGGTATCGGATGGATGGAGGGAGGGGGGCGACGCTGTGCTGCGGCGCCAAATGCGTGTCTTGCAACCGGGCGAAAGGGGAACTGGCGACTGATCTCCCAAGCGAAAGGAGGAAAGCAGGAAGGCGGCACAGGAGGGAGAGGGGGGGGGGGTTCTATTCTGCCAACAACGCGCACTTGTACTTTGCGCCGGTGCGGGCTGTCGCGCGCACCGTTTCTTGGAAGCAATCTCCACACGGCTCTGACTTTTGTATGCGCTGTGCTTTCGCCGCTCAGTTTCCGTTGAAGTGATAGACCGCACCAACCTTCGCTCGCTGCGGCGGCCGCGCTTGCGGTGGCAGCCCCAGCGTTTTGACAGTGGTTGTATGCGGTCATCGAGTGTGATCTATAAATGTTTGCTTGTGCGCGCTGGCACGACGCTTGTAAGTTCAGTTAGTAAGCGAATGTGTCCAAGTTTATGCAGCTGATAAAACTACTATCCCTACTGCGTATAGCTCTCTACTAATTTGCTATCGCAATTGGTGCTTCGCCTTTCGGGTGAAACTGCGACATTTTTTTTTCTCTTCAGAGGGGTGCATAAAACCACGCACTTGAAGGGCTTCGCTAATAGTCGCATGACTGGCCGAGGGGCCAAAGTGGTATTATTCCCGAAATAATTGCATGAACAATTCCAATTCATTCAGGTATTACCTCCAATAAGGTCAGAAAGGGTCCCCCTATACTGCTGGTGAAAACATAATTGTGGCGAATACCAGATAACTCGGAATATCGAATCACGTCATGCATTACTTCATTTTATAGACAGCCTTAAGAACTTTCGTCGGTGCACTAAAATATTTTATTCCTTAAACTCACGTTTGTGTAAGTAGAAATCACTGCATAGTACATGCGCTGCATAAGTACAATACCCATGGTTGTTTTGATGATAACACGTCAATTAAATAATATGAGCTTAAGAGTTTAGCGGAAATGTGAGGGAACTAAAGGTTACAGGAACTGAAAATTGGTCGGTATTGTATGAATGAAAATTTAAGCTAGGGGCACAACAATCCCAGATGCAGGAGAGACGACATTCGCACAAGTACTAAGTTTGTTCTTAGCGACAAAAATATTGTTTATCTGCCATCACACTCATAACCAACAATCATTGCTGGTGCCGCCATCTGTTTATGGCATATTCACAATATATATATATATATATATATATATATATATATATATATATATATAGGCTTACGGCTGCATGAAGCACTTTAGCAGCCCACTGTCAACTGTCAGGATTTGTTCGCTCCACTATCAAAAGCATTACCACTGTTGTGTGGGACGCGAGCGTGGCTGGAAATCAGCAGACATAAGCGAGTAGTGCGTCCCTGAAGAACAAGCAACAACTAACTTTATTTTGTAATCGTACAGCCTCTATGGCTCGGTTTCGCACCCTCGCACACTTCCCTTTCCCGCACACAACGCGACAAGATTTTACCGAGTCAAAGATGGGAGAGGGTGTCTGGCTGCTGTTGTGCGACCGTGAGGCCGCCACACCACCAAAGATAGAGGGTAAAACCCGTAATGACGAGGGTCACTCAATTTTTTGAGGAGAGCTTCGGGTTTTTTCACCAACACAGCTACTGTTACCGTTTTTTGTTATTACTTTAAAACAATAAGGTTAACCTATTCGTTACTCAGGAAAACAGCGACAATTTATTTCTGGCATACAATAACAAAAATCTCACGTGTAACTGAAGGGTGCTTTCAACACTGAAAGCATAAAAGTTTCATGAAGGCACAATTTCGTACAGTGCTAGAAGTAAGAGCCACCGCGAGGTTTGATATTGTACTGCAGCACACGTTTTTTCTGTCTTGTTTTGTTTTTACAGAGTTAAGTTCTTACCATTCGTGTTTTTCGGCTTGGACACGCGCCGATGCCCTCTTCGCGCATCCTCGTCATTATCGTCCTCTAAGAGAGAGAGAAAGGTTTATAATTGAAATAGTACTTTTCTTTCCCAAAATGAGGCGATAGCTTAAACGTCCAACAAGAGATATATTTCATTGGTGCAGCCGAAACTTAACAAGTTCAATACAAATAAAACCAGATGTTTTTTTTTACACATATTTCTTGCGTGAAGAAAACAATATCGCTTAACGCGCAGGCGCAAGAAAAACCGAAGATTACGTAAATACAGCAAGGACTACAATGACGACATTCTCATGGACAAGATTTGCATATATGCAACGTCCTAATAAAAACGGTGGGGGCAGCCTGCCACGGTTGCGGAAAATTGTCTAGCTATGCGCATGCCATTAAATGCACAAATTATATGAACGTACCCCCCTACCCCCTCTCTTCCGCGTTTTTGCGGTGTTATGCGGCGTCTTTATGTGGAAAGCTGTGATGGTTACTTAAATAAATTGCTCCGCGAGGCCCTGTGTTCGGTAGTCACAGTTGTTTTAAGGCCAAGCATTATTACTGCGATGCTCGCGAAAACCTTTTTTTTCTTCTTTTAATTAGGTGAGGCTTGGCCTTCCCATGCTGACGTTGGAGCGGCCCGCGGTCCTCTCTCCATAAAAAGGGGGGGGGGGAGGGGAAGACTTTTTCATGACCTCAACAAAGATTACTACCTACCTACTACCTGCCTACGCACGGCTCAGCATACTCAACAGCTACCTGAGGAAGAGTAACATTGTGTGGCTGATTACTTGTATTGCACCCATGTTTCCCCGCGCAGGAATCCAACGGTTAAGCCATTATTCAACAAAAGTATGCTTAGTCCGGTAGAGTAAAAACTCTTACCAGTTCTCTCTTGCAAGTGAGACACCTGTGTTACGCCGCATAAGAACAATTTACCCATTAAAGTTGTTGTTGTTGTTGTTGCCTCAAAACATGGCTCGTACCCCATTAAAGTTGGGGATCACCAATTCCCTTCGTCTTTCTCTCATAGCAGCTAATGCTTCCAAATACTGTACGAGATGGCAAAGCCATTGGGATCGCCTGATTTCCACCCACATGCAACACCTAGCAGGTGCTGCACCACTTCAGTGTCGAGATTTACTTGTTAGTATTTTCTCGTGCTCTCTACGCTGTTGTATGTACTGTACCAAGCGTTCTCTACGCCGTTCTCATTTCACTGGTGTACCATTTCTTTTAAACCGTATGACGTTACGGATTCTACTACTTATAATTGAGGAACTTCACGTCAAACACCTGCTGTACAAGATCGGAAGCATAAGGGTTATGCATCAGTCTACTTTTATTTACCCTTAATAAGTCCAAATAGGAGACGTGTTCTGCAAGTGACCCGCAATTATAATAATTTGGTAACTTGGATTCCGATTCAAATGCTTCGCAATAACAAAAATGCCCACAATATGGGGACTTCGTGTAATTTCTTACAGCAAAGCTATCACTCTTGCTAGAAGCGCTCAAAAATGTTCGATGGGTGCTGTCGCGATGTCCTGTAAAAACCTCGTTATTCACCGGGTACGTAATTATAAAAAATATGGCACACGTTATAGCCAAAATATAGCGAAATTTTGAAATGTATGCGTTATAAAGAGACAAATGAAAATTACGCTACACTCCTTTGTTGCCTGTTTAGAGGTGGTATGTGATACGCTTAAAAATTTTCCCGCTCCCCTGAGAGAACCTACGCCAGCAGCAATTATTTATTCAAAAAAGACAGGGTTCATAATATGGGCGACCACAACAGAAATTTCCATGCATAGGTTAATCGCCGCCAATGGGCGGTAATTTACTTAGACAAGCGTGCCGAGCTTTACTATTGTATATCGCGAACGAGGTAAGATGATTGGCCTGGATCAACTCAACGTGTCACAAGGTTAACATTGCATGAACATAGGAGGAAACTTATTAATGATGTGTGGGCGAAATTTTAACTGCCAGGTAAATACGCACTTTGCGAAAAATTCTGTTAACAAATTCTTGAATGTGTGAATCACCTGTTATTTCCTATAGTCACCTGTGGCCCAAATTAAATGTACGGCACCAAATGGTCCCATTTGTATAGCGAGTCCCACCGCTTGGCAAACGTTTGACATACATAAAGATAATGTTAGCATTGTTAATACGGAATTCTCTTATTGAGCCTTACTTAATGCCTTCCACGTGTTACTGAGAGGTTGTCTTGAAGTTCTAGGTGAACTATACATGTTACATCGTTTATGTTTGGTGAAAATGAGAGACCAATACCCCGTTATGGGTAAGGAAAGTTCAATGTGTTTTATCAATTATGGATACTGCAGTAAATAGTGTATTCAAGGGCTGTGTGACGTTATAAGCATGTTTTATGAATTCCGTCGTTTTCTTGGGAGAGCTACAACTGACACCGCAGTTAAATTTAGTTGAAATAGGCGGAAAATTACCAATAATACAAACTCGAAATCAGCAGTCTGCATAATGGGCCGCTTTTCTAAAAAGTTGTCTTGCCTTATTTTTTAAGAAGGCACCATGTTTTACAGGGTGTCCCGGCGAACTTTAGCCAGGCTGTTAAACGAAAAGAAAAGACTGAAAAGCATGGTGCGAGACAATTTTATGAAGAATGACATCGAGTGGTCAGATATCTGTTGACCAAACACCGTAGCTCTCATGATTTTATCTTGCACCATATTTTTTATTTATTCTTTTCGTTGAGCAACTTGGCTAGCCGGAACTCTTTGCATTTCATTAATATAAAGGACAAGTTACAACTCACGCTGGTGCTAAGTTTGAACTGTGGTAATTACTGTCATATGAATAAAACTACGAATGAAAGGTGCCGAAACATCACAATTATGTTTTAGGAGAGCCGCAGAATATATCCCGCTGTCGCGGAAAAAGTATAATTCTAACCAAGATGAAATATAAATAAAATGCGGTGAACGGTACGTGCAACTTGCTTGTGATGAGAAAAAGGCGTAGATGATATCCGGGCACTTCAAAAAATGTTTCAGTAAGTGCTCGAAATCGTAATACGCCAGTTATACATATACTTTGTTTTCCCGATGTGCCGGGAGAACTCAACAATACGATTTTGTATTTTGTGAAAATGGGGGATATATTATGTGTAAGGTCAGGCAAAACAATAAAGTTACTCATTGAGATATGATATTTGCGAATATTTGTTGAATCCTCGTTTTCTTAGTTATTTTTATTGTGTAAGGTAGCAACGTTTGCCGATGTGCTAGATGAATAAACAAGACACCTGGTATTTTTCTTGTATTACAGGTATATGAAGGCACGATGCCGGTGATCTGTAGGTAACGTTCAAAGTTTGTGTAGTAAATACAACCGCTTCGTTAAATCACTTATGCGAGTGCTCCAGAGAGTAGTAAATGTGTTTTAAGAATAGCATAGAATTTACACAGTAATGGCTAACACCACCAAGAGCCGCCGAGGTCAAATTTTACTTAAGAAAACGCGGGCCAGCACAGCCTTGATAGGCTAACGAATGTCTTTGTGGATGGATGAATTGCACCTTTTGCAAACATTGCTTAATTATCTGCAGCAGGTGCTATACGGCGGTGAATTTTCAAACAAGTGCCATACGCAACAAACTTTTTAAAGTGTGTAACTCAGGTCGAGGCAACTGAAGTTCTAGATAGAAGTGCTCAAAAGAAGTGTTGCTGGAAACTAACAACTTATTCTGAAAAGTAATAAAATTTGCTCTTTTCTACGTTGATATTTTTCGGTACTTACCGTCCGATTCTCTTGGCTTCCTCAAGCGTCTACGCCGACTTCGGTCCTCGTTTTCAACTTCATCATCGTCACCTAATTCAGGATAAACAAAGCCCACATTGTATATCAGGGTTATTCCTGAAGACTAGTCTTACATGATCAACCCACAATCAAATCTTTCACTAGCACTGAACATTATTCGCTCAGCACGTACAATAATATCGTAAAACTCATAGTTTTTCGTTGTTGCTACATTTCGTTTTTGTTCGCGGGCCAACTAAGAAATGTTACATAAACCAGGAAGGCGTAAGCTAAACGTAACCTTTTTTTCTTTCAGGAGATACAACAGTACATTACAATTAAAGGCATAACAAATTATTTGCGTATGCCGCAAACCTTTTCCTCACTAGGTCCCACACACATGGATCATAAAAAGCCTAAACTGCAAATGAAATCATTTATTGGTGGTGCAGAACTTTCTTTTGCTAATTTTAAGAGGCACACGTTAAGAATGCACTGTGAAAAAACAAACAAATAGAAGGAAGTAACGCACATTTCGTAACATATCGCCTCTGTTATTTTTTGAGCTTTTTCTGTGATTTAACAAAAATAGTATATTTATTACTGTATTTTCACACGATAGATGATTAAATGGGTCATTTTATTAAAAGGAAGCCCTTGGCTCGGCGCCAAATCCAACGCGCCTATTCAAGACATGTAAAATGATGAAATGCTTTATACAACAACCCGTGGAGCTACTTGAATGCAATTTGTTGTATTTGAGATAGAATGGTAAATTCTAATGTCTGTATCAAACTGAACCTTAATTTACGGCCTGCAAAATTCTGAAATATGTCTGACAATTAGTAAGCATAAAAAGAGAACCACGAAGTTTACAAATTCCTGACTCGGCGATAAAAATAGATATCTCAATTCTGTAAGTTCCATATGTTAGAAAATCTAAATTGGCAAATTGATGCAGTGATTTACAACTGACCTTAATTTTGCTAAAGGCGTAAAAGACTTTCGTACAACTGTTACTCCCATTTTATTGGTCTATTACACAGGAATGTATAATAGGTAATTTCTTTCCTCTTTAGACGGAAGATTAGGTGCAGTCCACTGAACTGCGATATCCTGTTTTATTGCTGAGTTATAAAGCTGCAAACTTTACTTTCATTTCTTCAAACATAAAAAATTCACTATTTTGATAAGAACATTGACAGCATAAATATATTTCGCTTTCTGCAGTCACATGATTTTACTGTTTGTTGAAAATGCAAGATCTATCACCAAGTTTCCTGGTGTGGTTGCCAGGAAAAACGATTTCTCTGTTCCATGTATTTATACATAGGCGGCCCAGATAAAGCTTCCTATTAAAGCGACCTAGAGCCTTACGGAATGTGTTATGAGAGTATCTTGCAGCTGGAAGGATAGTGATTTACAATAATATGAAAGCGAATAATTCGGTCCTCAACTAAGGAATTTTTTTTAAAATCGGCTTTGAAGCTCACGCAAAATTTACTTAGTGCGACACCCTGCAGCAATACGCTTCATTGCGCCCTTCAAGGCCGTGTGCCTTTCTAAGTAAATGCGACCACCACATTACAACAGTACCGTCAGCAAGATTTTGCGTACATGTATTTCTATCCTCCTAATGACACCAGCAGGAGCGGTTTCGTGGGCCTGGGTAAATCAGCTGGCTATCCGCCTGTCACTAAGTGCAACATCTTCAAATGTCCAGAAGCGGCGACTTCCTGTGTAACCACAGTGTTGCATGCACGTCCTAACGAGGGAAGTATTCAGTGCTACTAAAATACGGTAAACAGCGAGGCCTATTTTAACGCTGGAAGCTCCTCAGATTTTGTTATTGAATGCTTCAAGCTCTTGCCATAAAACTTTCTCTGCTTCGACCTACGCCTCGGCTTTCTTCGCGTCTCCCCGTCATATTCATCGTCTAGTTCAGTGTAAAGAATGCACATATTCAAGCAAATGTTTTGCTAATGAAGTCCAATATTCAACACAAGAGGCATAAATGAACAAATAAATTATTCGTTGGAGCTGCACAGCTTCAGATAAACACTCAATAAGCCTAGGAAGCTTGGGCCAGAAACAACATCTACCATTGTTGCTGCTATACTGACACACAGCAGGTAGAACCTAAGTGCATAAAAGGTATGAACCGATAACATATATTGCTCTTGTGCGGCAAGATTGTAGCTTGTAAAGTCCAAATATCAATAAGCTAGCTTAAAGGTGATGTGCAGTGAAATTTAATCTTGACCTGATTGGTTAGAAGTGAGTGGTGCACCTACACTACCGAAGCAATTTAGGCTAAGTTGCTGGACCACTATCTACTTTTTTATGTGCTCCCTTAATATAGCGCCTGATTTGACGACGTGTGCAGCTGGTGGTAATCGGATATGGCGTAGGTTCGATCCCGTGGCCTCGGATATTTCTCAGCGCGCCATGGGCAGGACGACAATGGCTAGGGCCTAATATTGTAGCCATGCCGAGTGGCCGCGCGTTATGAGTCAATCTTCACTTCGGGAGAGCGGTAACGTTTTCGTATTCAGTATTAAAAACAATACTTTCGTGTTCCTGTCGTGACGCAACCATTCATATTTCATACGAAATATTTTGCTCGGATGACGCTCGATATATACGGTATCAATAAACTTGCTTTTTTAGATTATGACAATTTTTTTTGCATTGGGTGTTTAGGAGGTATGAACTGCACATGAAATCTGCTTTTTCGCCCTGGTACGTTACAGGGCGGTGGCAACCAAAGCAAGGCTCCTCGGTGCGATGTGCTGAATAAGGCTAAATGTGCGTTACTTTAACGCTTATTGAGGTAACTTGAACGATTCATTTGATCGTAGTTATATTTATCAACATGGCCCATTTTGAAATATTGAAACACTGAACTAGAGCTTTGCGACAACTTCCTGCCACATTGCAGCATAAGCAATGTGGCACAAGGTTTATAACTAGTAAGTAAAACCGGCTTATTCAGTAAATGGATACCTTCATTTTTTCTTGAAAATGGTGTGCGCCTGGGATTATAATTGATCCTTAGGAACGTATTTTGAGTACTCTTGTAGGCTATCTTCAAAAACAATGAGAAAGAAACCGTGCCGGCGTAGCCATCAGTGTTATACTAAGAACGGTACAGGTGGAAAGCACTTACCGTTCGTTAATTTTGGCTTCGACCGAGACGAACGCTCCTCATCTGTGGATCCACTCTGATGCTTCTCGCCTGATTCGTCATCTTCTGTATTGAATACAGGAAGAAAATATATCTTGTGATCTTTTTATATCTTTTTTATATATTTTTTAGTTTTTTAGGCTGGCTAAAAGCGCACATAGAAGAGGCCATTGATATTCAGTGATGCCAGTGGGATTCGTGAGTAGCATGCCCTTGAAGTATCGCGCCTGAAGAATAGTAACAAGGTAATAAAATAAGCGCAAATATCTTTCCACAGGACACTTGCACGGAATTAGGAATTGGCAGACATTTTTACCATCAATTCATGGCTGAATGGTCAGAAGCAGGCAGCCATTTTTCTTGTATTTCACTTCCCAAAGAATCGGTCGATATCATGTGCGCTAACTAGATTGTCCACAATCACACTATTTAGGAGTACATTTTAAACAAACTAGAATATATTTTGGTCATAGTGACCACCTGAACCACTTTCCTGTCTTATACTTGCATGCCTGGGCCGTATTCTTGATAAACAATTTAACGAAACACTTTTTTTTCAAGTGCCCACCTTTTTTTCTTGCACAACGATTTCCATTGCGTGGTCCACTTGAACTGTTCTGTGGACGGGCTTATTTCAGGTTAGAAATTCTCTCTTCCAAGTTTTTTTAGAGCTAATCAGGTCGCAAAATTTATCGAGGGAAAATATAGGTGAGGCTATATGCACTTATTTTCTTCTTGCGTCATAGTCGCAGCTGGTATTCAAAGACAGGCAAATGCATTACACTGACTGTGCGCCATTCTGGGTCGTATTTTACTTGTTCACATTTGTTAGATTTCTGCCGTCGGCGTCGCCGTCGCCGTCGGCGTCGCCGTCGCCGTCGCCGTCGCCGTCGCCGTGAGGTTCCGTATGACGTCATTTGGAGATGAAATCGTCGCCGCGCGCCGAACGCTGTATGTGCGAGTGAAAGGGCGCGAGGGGCGCGTCTTTCACGGGGAGTGAACGCACGGCGGAGAACAAACGCGCGTTCTGCGCCGTGCTCGCTTAAGGGCTGCAGAAGTAGGCGTCTCTTTTCTCCTTTACAATCACCATATATGTAGAGCAAACGCGCCTTCTTCGGACGCGCGAGAGGCCGTGGGGGAGGGGGAGGGAAGGGAGGCGACGTTTAGCTGCGGCACCAAGTGCCTATTTATATCAGAGGCTCCAGCAACAGTCACCAACGCCGCACGCATTTTGAGCTAACGCGGGCAAAACGCCGATGGCGTCGACAACAGTTCTGCGTGTTGTTGCTACCAAAGCCGCTCACCTTACTTCGTATGACATTGCTGTGTTGCTATCGCATTCATTGCTTCGCCCTTAGGGCGAAACTGTGACATTTTTTATTTATCAATTCACATACACCATCGATTTCTCATTAACGCCGCACAAATTTGAAGAAACTATGCGTATTCGCTAATGCACACATTGCATAAAAGTTCTCTATATTACAGAGCCACAAAATGTATAATGACAACAGCAAGCACAATAGCATTGCCCGGGGAAATGCTTGTGAAAGCAAGCGAACAAACAACTAAGTCATGAGCGAATAAGGCGTGGTGCAGAAACCCTCCTTATGTAATGTAGATGTTCGGCGCAATGCAGTGGAAGCAGCTCGTGTGAGATCCGAAGGAAAATGCATGAAAGCTCTCTAAAAAGGCAATTGGTTGAAATGCGTGTTGAGGAAGACAAGTATCAAGATGAAGCTTTACATTGATGCGAAATCCTATATCTATATTCAAATGCATGTAAAACTCAGAAATGCTCTCATCACGCCCACTGGACCGACCCGCATGAAACTTTTTGTGTATTCAGAGAAAAACGTAAATTTAAGTGCCAAAGCTTAACTTTCATATATTTCCGTGACATTTGTAACAAATGTTGCTAAATTAGCTAAGTCGCCGAAAAAATAAAGTACCAAGTTTACAAATCCGTAACTCTGAGCGAAAAACAAATGCGGCCCTTGTGTGAACGGCATCTGTTAGAGAACTTGAAGCGGACAAAGTTTATAAATGAGTTAACGGCCTACGTAAAATAGTTACATTTTTATAGAAGTTTATGCTAAAGACCTACTCAGAAATTATTGGCAGATTTTTTAGCAGTTAATTTTATAGAACTTTTCTTCGCTTTAGATGCTTTAAGAGGCTCAGTGTAAACAAATGTGATATAGTTGAGTATAAAGAGAGTTACAGCTAGCAAAACCTGGCAATTTATTTTTTTCAGCACTGCAATTTTCAGCAATATTTATGAAAAAAGACGCCCTAAAAATTGCTTTTTTTAGCGACTAGGTATTACGTTTTGTTTTTCAATAAAAAACGGTATGAAATTTGGAACAGTGGCTGACGCGAAAAGCAATTTCTACGTTCCCACGTTCTCCTATTAAAGTTCCCGAGCTAAAGCTCGCGCTTAAAAACGATCTAGAATACCTCAAATAAAGTGAAGCAAGCACGCTAAAACGCAGTTAGAGACATTTTGTACGGTAAAGCACACATATTGCTCAACACAAGTTCATGCTCAAAATGTGCTAGCGCTTACCGTCCGCTCTAATCATGCAGACGAGAAACCAGCCCACGGCAATATACAGTAAAATCCTCATTGTTCGCGTTTACTTTGTAAAGTACGTTTGCCAGCTGAGTGATTCCTCCTTTTTTCGCGCCTTTATGCGAACATGTTCTAACTGGAGGTTGGCTGGTCACACATATATATGATCACGAACATTTCGTGCGTCATGTGGACTGTTATCTAACATTGGAGAACAAAAGCAATGTGCGCAAATGGGTCTCCGTGAAGCAGATGCGAGGGTCAGTGGTTCTGAAAGTAATAGCGAACTGAGCATTTCATTTATTGTTCGGGCAGGAGTATTACTCTTTTGTGACGCTTTCAGTTACTGCTGCATTCGATGCACTATCGAGAAAATTTTTGTGCTATGAAGCAATGTAACACTAAGCCTATTTTTTAAAAAAAGAAGCACGTCTCATTTCATATTCGAATGAAATTGCTATTGAAACAAGACAATTGCATATACTACGCTGCTCTCGCAAGATTTGTTTTCTTGATTGAGCCTAGCTGACAGCGGAGCTTGCATTGTTCCAGCCAGAATATTAAGAAACCGGGAGCTGCTTGTTACTAAGCGCGTAGTGGTAGTTTTTAGGCCTAAAGAAGCCTGCGTCCCCGCCATAAAAGATCTTTGGTGAAAATCCTTGAAAATTCTTTCATTGCGCAATTTTTATGCAGGACATACATATCAAGCGCATGGCTGCTTATCTGAAGTTTTAGCTCTTATCTCATAGTAGTACCCGGGGCAGTACAGCCTATACTTGAACTAATTTAGCACAAAGCACGCTTGCATAACTTTTCAAGTGGTAGTGGACTTCTTCGTTAGTGGAACACAGCTTCCAACCAGCACTTCTGCACTGACATGCGCTGCTTGCGGCTTTCATTAACAAGCACATATATGCTTTATTGCTCATAAATTGTGGCGCACGGGTGTCTAGAAACATGCTCGCTGAGTTAGATTGTTTGTCTAAAAAGTCATTTTTTTCTTGTAAGTAACCCAGAAAATGGATAAGTATTAACCGTTAATTATATTTTAGTTGAAACGTGCAACTGATACGCCATTGAAGGCGCTACAAAAAAATTGTTTATTTTTAGCCAGAAATTGAGTGTGTCATTTTGTGCGCTCCACTGAAGAGCACGGTCATTTTTGCGTGCTTATTCGTGATTATGTACTATACTCTTGTGTGCGTGAACGCGCTCTTCAGTCCATTTGGTTCCAACCTTGTGAGGAGGGCGTGTCTTTAGAGTGAGAATAAAGTTTTTTTTTATTCGTATACACTGCTGCTTATTGCACTGCACGTCACGTACAAAAAAAAGGTCATTGGTCATACCAGCGTCGTAATCAAAGTCCGTCTGATAAATATATATCAAGCCCGTTGGCACCAAAATTAAAAAGTTTTGAAAGCACAAACCTAGTACTCTGTCGTGTCTGCATAAATGTAGGTGGCCACAAGAGATGATTATGTAGCGGACGAGGACGGCGTTAGGTGTCTCGTAAAGAAGTTGTTTGCTAAACACGGTGGCGTTTCGTGTGACCGTCAGCTGTTTCCTTATATATTTGTACAGAACAGGAGAAGTCGCTGAATTCTGAGGACGTGGATACAGACATTGTTCAGCACAAATATTGCCCTCATTTTCATTTTTTTCAGTGAGTCATCATTGCCGGAAAAAATTTGCAGCTATAAAATGACAAAGGTGCAATGAAGAAAACGGCACGGCTGCTCGCTCGCGCTAACGAAGGGCGCTACCGTCAAGCAGGCTCCTTACTTACTAAATGTCCTCGATTGCTAACTCCAGAGCCACATTAACTTGACGTGGCGTTTAAGCATGTCGGTGTGCCAACTGATTTCATTCAAGCGGCAAATCTCGCGTTCAGCTGACGACCGGAGAGTTTGTGACAGCAACAAAAAACCCGTAAAAGGAAGCTAGCAGCAACTATTACCGCGGGATGCCGATTTGCTGTGTCCGCACAACCGAAATGGTAGCTGGTATGTTACAGTTATGAGCGAGATAAAGCCTTTATATAAGCAGAATTACTTTGTTGATGTCATGGCTGAGGTCAGCATTGCTGCGGTGTAAAAATAGAGATGCATTAGTATTGCCCGAGTTTCAAAAATCTTCATTACAATGAAGTAATGCTGCGTTAATGACTGCGCACCGCAAGTATAACTCCTACAAGGCATACAGATCTGGTCAAAAATATGTCACGTAACTACTGGCTGCAATGTTTGCCTGCTTTAAAACTTAGCTGAGCACCCTTGTTTATCTCCTTAACGAGTACTATATATGGCATACTTAGGCTGCTCCCAAGTAACTTCAGGATTTATGAAAATATGAAACATTTTTTTAATGTGGCACGAAATATGAGTAGCTGATGGACAATAGACATGTTTATCGTAACGCACCCTGCGTCATCGTGCCAGTAGCGTATCAACAACGGGCATGCCAGAAGTAACCGCAATGTTTTGTTTTGCGTACGTACGCACAGGACATCTCTTGCTTGCCATGCGGGCTCTGATGGCTCACGCGAGATGCTGTTACTGGAGAAAGCGTCAGATATTTTACAACATGGCGGGCCAATTGAACAATGGCAATGATATCTGCTCGTGGCGGAATTTTTCAGTCACGCCAGACTATAGTCTTCATCGAGAAACGTATAATAAACTGCCAGTTTCGTCCGAAGTACGAAGCCTAGACAGGAACACTAAGGTTTGCCGTTACGCTTGAACTCATCGAACGGTGTCATAATTTCATAAGATAGAGGAAAAAATCATTACCTGGAGAAAATAAGTGATATTTCCTCTTCCCTGCATCGATAATCGTAGTGCATATACCCTGGTCCGAAATGTAGATGCGACGCAGCACTCAATGCAATTGCTGCTGGACGGAAGCAACACGACCCCGGCAGGTGTAAGGTGTCTCTCAATACTGGCGTTAAAGGTGTTTCATTTCGACGTTCTACGAGATGGGACTGACAGGAAACCATCGTCGTTACTCAGTGCCAAGTTAACTACTAGATGACCTTATCTTGACGTTTACTGCTCTAGCCCGCGCATGCACACAACTCGCCACGAACGCTAGTGGGCTTATAGTGCGCGCGTGCACCATGATCACGCCAACAGCGGAAAGCGGAGCAGTAGCCAGGCTCAAAACCACGCAGATTCATTCTAACATTGAAGGTGTGTCTACTTGGGTTCGTTGTTTTTGCAGCCGAACGCACTGCGCTAATACGGAGGCCTAGACCTTCGTAGGTGGGCCACGAATGCGCCTTCAATAGCAGGACAGCACAGAAGCCACACCCACGCCGATGACGTTAATGCATGAAGAGTGCAACTTTTACAAGGTTACGATAGCAAATACGTGCTAAGACTCTAAGAAAACGCATAAATCGCACTGCCATCAAGCTGCTAGTGGCGATCGGGATAAGCAGTGGCGACACGAGTTTCGGAACAGCGCTCTGTGTTGTTACTTCATTGCAATGTTGCATCGAATGACCGAATTAGTTACACAAAGTAAATTTCATTTCTTATAAGTCTTGGTGCTCCTCCACGCGCTGGTAAGAATGTCCAGCATTCAGCATTTCTTCTGGCATCGACTGATTGTATCAGTAGGCGTCGACACGAAGAGAGTCAAAAAACTAATACACCGAGTACTGCACAAAGTCAAGATTCCTGCGTTCTGTTAGCGCCAAGAGGTAACCAGGCGACGGGTACACAATACGAGGAAGTGTACTTCCCCTACGGTTCCATAAAAAAGCAGCTGTGCCTAGAGTGGGATTACCTGATACAGTACCTGCTTGCCATAGGGCGCGAATTCGTCTGTAAAGCTCTTTGCTGCTCAATAGCTAGTGATCGATCTTCGTCTAGGATAGTCCCGAAAAAGTCGCATTATCACCCCTCTACCCAAAAATAAATTAATGAAGCTCCAATCTCCAATTGCTACAAAGATTGCGTTTAACATGCTCTGTGAGGTGGTAATTCATGGCACTACATTACACTATGTAATATGGGTCGCGCTCCTGTTAGCTCCAGGCATTACCGGTTTGCGAGAGCCAACTGGTATTTTTGACGCCACTTCTTCAAGCACCAGTTGGCCACCCCGCTTCCCTTCTGCGACCCCCTCTGGTCGCAGACGTGCGACAAAATTCGATGCGTCTCATGCGACAGCGTCTCCATCTTCGACCCGAAGCGGAACGGCTGAACGACAGCGTCTCAAAACACTAGCTGTCAAGGACAAAAATCCGAAAACGCACTCCTTACCCCCGTGTCACGATGCGGTACCATCGGCATCACCCGTGGTACTCCCTGACGGTAGTACCGTATCATCCTTGTGGATTTTACCTCTGTACCAGACTGCGCTATCTTCAGTATTCGCCCATGAAAACGAAACGTTGTAGACTGTCCCAACAAAACCCCGGTTAGTTCATAGAAAATGTAAACCGATTAAAAACCGTAGTTTGGCCGGTCGTCGAATCATTGAAAGTGATAGCAAATTTAGCGCGGCATTTGAGCTTCGCGCATGATCCGTTAACAACATAAGGACTCGACATGATACCACGCAGCACGCGAGACACCAGTTATCTGCACGGCATGAACATCATCGTGACAGATATCAGGCCTGTCGTAGAGTTGGAGTGAAGGAACTTTGGTGGGGGTGTTTTATAGGCGGTGAGCGTTGATAATGTGCTGCATGCGACCGACGAAACAACTGTTTGCGTCTGCCAGCAGCAAATTACCGGATTGAATAAGTTTATCTTGAGGTATTCTATTCGTTAATTCACTTTTGCGGAATATGCAAAAAGCTCATGAGCAGGAATAGTAATGAGCGTAGGCACACCGCTCAGAGGAGCAGCAGCAGCGAGAGCCCTGCCCTGCTTCACCCTAGAGGGGAATGAGCAGAGGATTTCAGAGTGCACCCACTTGGCTACGTCTCTAGACTAACATTTTACACACGGTTTTACCACTTTTACAGCCAATAGTGCTGCCGCTTCTCTGAAGAGCTTCTAACCCTGAATTCGCGGGCTGCCCCTATGTCGTCGATACAAGGACAGCACGACAACGGTGGTGTCGCCGAAGGCTCGAACGCACCTCGACTGTCCGTATAATTTCCATAAGAATTAGACAGCCTGCATGAGCATTTGATCACTCATAGCTTTTTTGAAGGGCCTCTTAGGAATGTTTCGAAATAACTTTACGATTGTTTTGGCAAATTTAGAGGTTGTGAAAAATTCATGCATATTTAAACAATAGTGTGGCAGTTTACAAATGAACTACTCAAATTCCAAGTGTTCATGCTGTTCTTTATTTTACCATTTCTTTTTTTGTCATGGGACACCGCATAATTCTTTATTGTAACACTACTGTACTGGAAAATCAACGTTCACTGTTTTAAGAACTACGTCATCCCATCCGCCTGCTTACACTTCACCTTGAAAGCGGCAGATGTTGTCAATCACTGGATCTCCCCATCGGGCACCTTGTAGAAAAAAAAGCATCGTCACAGCGGGAGATCAAAGAAACGTTATCAAGGGAACAAATCGCAATGTACATGCACTATACTCTTGAATGGTTCACTTCTTTGCAGGCATCGAAAGTGCATTTTTAGGTGCGAAAAAGTTCAGGATTTCAAATGAAGCTATTGTACGAGGGCGAATCAGAGACCCCTTGCTCATATTTTTATTAGCCAAAATAACGTACATACAGGTAATTCCAATTTACGTAACTTACACTATTTTTTCACATAGTCCCCAAACTGCTTCAGACATTAGTCATATCGCGACAGTAAGCTTGAGATGCCCGTGTGGTAGAATAAGCTCGGCTAACAGCATAACCACCGTCGAACTGCTGTCTTGGTTTCACGGTCTTTTGCGAACTCACAACGCTACTATCTAACACTTCTGAAAGCGAGACACCTTTCCCCATACGTGGGCCGCATTTCCTTTTGGATTTCAATGAACGTTCATCCCTTGCTCCGTAGAAAACGAATCACACTACGTTGCTCTTACGCCGTGGGCGTGTGAAGCACAACTTCAATCTCCAACAACTGACAGCAGCGCCGTGCCATGGAGCTACCGTCATATAAGGCCAGCACGGTCCAAGAATGGTCCACCGCTGGGAATGGATAAGTTGACTTCGAATTTACAGCCGTAAGTTGGCTAAAAAAATTCTTATTCGTCCTCGTAGTTCAATTCATAGGTGAATGGTTCTTAATGACATACCGGTGCATAAAAACCGCAGAATAACACTAACAATAGCTCATCTTTCTTCCCGCTACGTAATTTTTTATTCCAAATCTTTTCTATGGCTTCTTTCAGGTAAACAAGCTGCGTAATTTCAGAGCATTATTGCTGTAGCTCATCAATATATTTGTTTGACTTGTTGCAGCCCGTGCCTCCGAACATTTCTCTTTTTTGCCAGAAGTTAGAGTCAGTAATCTTGGCCCCTTCCACTCGCAGCTCCATTTCGCCGGTCACAGGAGTGCCGACGATCAGGAATGCATAAGCCCAGCTTTCATGAGAGGCTGAGATCTTTAATACACAAGCTGTTTTTGCTTGTATGTGCATGAAGATTTCATTCCAAATCTTCTTTTATATTGCAACCAATATTTGGTTGCCATGATCACTATGCCATAGAAATCTAGTCACCCCTAAGACCCCTTCCTACTCACAACGAAGCATAATGGGCGCTATACAAAGACCACACGGCAGCGAAAAGGTGCAGGAGACCAAGAACGACGAAAAATGTTGCTCTCCTAAAAATACATAGACAAGCGCTGTTTCGTAGCTTCATTAATAAATTGTGACAGTTGCTTCTCAGATCATTGTAAATCATCTGTAATGTAACTTTACCAGTAGTTAACTTGCCATTCTAAAGTAAGCCGGTGAAAAGACCCTAGCACCACAGCTACCCCTATAAGACATCCCACCTAGTACTGTTAAGCTACTGAGCAGTTACACCGCCCATTGTTTAAGAAGTTACTTCGAAAAAAAAACTAGGTGAGGGGCAATGTCAAATTTAGAGTGCAGGCCACCGCCTGCTGTAGGTCTGCTTCTATTTCCACC
This sequence comes from Dermacentor silvarum, assembly GCF_013339745.2. Taxonomy (NCBI): domain Eukaryota; kingdom Metazoa; phylum Arthropoda; class Arachnida; order Ixodida; family Ixodidae; genus Dermacentor; species Dermacentor silvarum. Next base: position 37,956,203 of record NC_051160.1, read on the forward strand.
AGTTCTAGCTATGAAAATATCACCAGCAAAAACTGCCTAACTTGCTAATAATTGTCAACAGCACTACGAAAAAAGATTTTTGCCATAAAATGTATCAGAATGTTAAAACAGTGTCTATATGAACGTGCCTAAGTTATTGGTCCAACACATAACTTTGCATATATTTGGTAAGTAATACGTATAAAGACCCTTGTTGTGATTTTACAATTTTACATGCTGCACTACCGTGAGTTGAGTAATGGTGGTCCAAGGGTGATGAAAAGTTTATAGATTTAGGCTTCCTGGCAAAGCGAAGTCTTGATAGGTTTAGTAGAAATGCACTAATTTAGAATAATGAGGTGATTCTCTGAGGAATAAAGACCGCTACCTGCTAAAAGCGCTTTCATACTATATTTAGAAATAAACACTATATAAGTTATGTTCGTGGTTCGTGGAATGATTGGACTATAATAATATCCATGAATGGGAGTACCACATCACGTAGCATTAACTGAAAAATTGAATGGCCCTCGGCACATACGCAGGCATGGGAGGAATGAGAGTGCGTCGAATTTAGCATGAAATGCGTTAAAAATACTATCAAATATAGCACAATTGAATTAAAATATATTGTTAAACAATGAAAAAATGTACGTCGACTACTCTAGTTGCCTACTTGTCTACTGAATCTACTACTGCTCTATTAGCTACTCCATCTAGCCTCTACCGTTTCCTTTATGCAGAAGTGACATTTTGGACAGTCGGTTAAAAGGAAAGTAAAAGCTTGTTACCCATGCATGTTGTCACACATATTTGACATATAAGAAAACCAAATGTGACGCAGTTTCCCACGTCATGGGCAACACATGTGCCGTTATCCGGATCATAAAACCACATCGTAGCGCCGTTGGTGCAGTCAGCACTTGGAGGTTCAACTCTGCATCGTAGGCCCAGCAAACCACCACCTAGAACATATGATAAACTGCATTACCCGATGTCGTGCATTGCGCGAATGACGGCATGTTTAGAATGCTCATTTGTTTTCATCGAAGAGACAAAAAGTGACTAGTCTAATGCTAAAGCAACTTTACCATTCCATGAAGAAATTCGTTGATGTAATTGAGCAATTTGTGTACTCATTGCCTTTAATTTTATTTGTGCACTTCTGCTGATTGACAGAGTCACACATCGCTTGCAAATCCGAAAGGTATTTTTAAAATCATTTCAATGCAAGCAAAAAAAAGGCATAAGAAAAGGAAGACGATTGCACCAGAATCAAACCAGGTTTCATTTAAAGTTACGAGCACTACACACACTTTGTGTTCGCTTTCAACAGTCACTCATTTGATTATTGATGACTGGTTTGTCCATGGTCTATAGGATATAGTATCGGGCTGCTAGGATGAGGAAATTGGTTTTGAAAGCAATCACAACACCAAGTTGGTGGGTCTCGGGTATTTGACACTGCGGATGTGCCGCACATAAGTTCACTCACTTGAGGTCAACATGCGTAATTGCGTATTTGCCACTACTGAAGTGCCGCTCTTTAATAGACCCCGTTTACCTGAACTCGCATCACTAGGTATGTTAAACTAGTTACGCACCACAATTCAATGAACCTCTTTGATGTAAAATTGGGTGACTTGTTTGTTCAACTAGGTGCGTACAACTGGGCATGCTCCGTTCTTCAATCATCCTTTTTAATGCTAACTTGGGTCACTCGGGTTATACCATTGAGTATGTGTCACACGTTATAAGCCGCTAGGCAATATACCTGGGCGCGTAAAAAAGAACTTCGGATAATTCTAACCCTTGACGAAGTGTTATAACACAGCTAGGTTAGCTAGCGAACGAAAATGTTTTTAAATTTGTTTTGTCCGGCACCGAGGGGTCGCAGCGGAGCGCCAGAACAAGAGGACCAGCTCAGTAGGCTTTCAGAACGGACTGGCGCGGGCCGTGCTTGCGCCGCTAGCACGCGCCGCCCAACTTTATTCTCGTCGCCATCCGCAGCCGGCCCCAAAGCACTGGCCGAGAGCGCCGACCTTAGCGTCCCCGCACAGCAGCGTCTGTGGGCGCTACAGTTTCATGTTTCACGCCAATTTGGGTCACTGGGTATATGTGTCCCTGGGTATCAGCCACTTTTCAATGAAAAAAAAAACGTTTTTTGGTGTTACGCGTGCTCGTACTCACGTCATAAACAGTCAGACGATCTTGTCTGATGATATATTCACTCGCGCGCCACACAGGCACTTCGTTGCGGTGCCGATAGATGGTGCACCGTGCCATAAGGGGAGCACGAGCAACATTCCGGCTTCATACACGTCTCACACATGACGTGTTTCGACGGGTACAATACGGTGGGTCGATCTATACCTTGGTTCAACGCTCATCAAAGTAACCTCGAAATTGCGTGACATGAGTTATGCTTACCACATGCCTAGTGACACATGCGCATTTGCATAAACCTAACGACTCAAGTTGTCTTGGGTCATTGGGTTTACCCTTGGACAGATCCCCAGTAACCCGGTTGGCGCGGAAAAAAAAGGCCACATATACACAAACGCACCGAAATGCGCATGTGGTTCCCAATGAATGCTAATTGCATTAAAACAGCGTAACGGTTATTTCCTGAAGAACAAATGTTTCACCTATATTCTTGAACAGCATGCAGAAAAACCGGCAGATCTACGCGAAGTCCTGATGAGCAGGTGATTGCAAGGATTCGCAGCTAATTTAAGCCAAGGTTTAGAAACATGCTGACCCACTCCAAGGATGCAACGGCCCAAATGGATGGTGTTGGCTATCGAGTAAAGCAAGTCAAACTAAGTTGGTATTTTGAGTAATTGCACACATAGTAATTATTATATTTAAATGGAAGGGATCGAGACACCAACCAAAAAAAGGTTGAAATATATTTAAAAATACGCCACGTCTCATAGGCGGTTACATTGCAGGCAGTGCGTGTTTTGATAAAGGCATTAGTGCGTGCGCCCCCGATGATGTGGCTGCAAGCGGCGTAGTCTCTATCAGCTGTGTTCCTCCGTACATCGCTTTGATTTTTTTGCGGGCAGGATCACCAGCGCGCATTCACCGCGATTGTTTGTTTGCAATGTCCACAGCTAGTGTCGGGCACTTGAAACGGCAGGCCACGATGTGGCGCTGACTCTTTCTGCTGTTTCTTGACATTTGCTAATGAAATGTATATTGCAACATAGGCTGGGTTCCTTCACATTCGTAATTAAGTTCTAAGGACAGGTTCTGATATTTCACACTAAAATGTGTATTTTGGGAATTCGCTTATTATTCCATTATCGGTTTTGCTTACTTAGGTGGAAAATTTTTTTGTGGTATCCAGAATTACCGCAGCTAATGGCATTATGCAGTACGAATGACCAGTTGAGGTATTCAATTAAACGTTTTACTTTATAACTTCTATACCGCCTGCAACAATGATCATCTCTTCGCGCCTTCCTATAATACGCAATGACTAGAAGAGCAGTGCAGAATAACATATTCGGTCTCAGCAGCCAACACTCAAATGATAATTAGGGTGGCTGTAATGTGCAAAAGTGGCAGGAAACGCATTTGTACTGGAGGAAAAGCGCTTTTTCAAGAAACGATTGTGAAGGTGCTTACCCTTTTTTCGAGCCGTCTTTACCGAGCCCCCAAATTCATCCTCTGCAAAGTTTATTACTCTATGCGCTGTTTCTGTGAGGGAAAAAAAACATAGTCTACATTCAACTACAGCACTGCATGGGCCGATTTTTTTCAGCCCGGGCCCAGCCCGGGTCCGTTCTTGCGTTGGGCTGCCCGCCCGAGCCCGACCAAAGGCTTTATGGCGAGACCCGGGCCCGGGCCGGGCCCGGAAATAATCTACGTTACCCGCCGGGCCCAGCCCGCCCGCCACCCCTTTACCTTAGGCCCGAGCCCGGCTCGAAACCAGCCCGAGACCGAAATAGATCACCGAGTGGCATTAACAAAATAAAATAAAGAAGAGAATGAAAGAAATTTATTCTGAAGGCATAAATACATGTCAAATGCAATTATCAACACCATTTTAGTGGTCTGACCGTGCGAAGTAGTACGAATGACCGTGCCAAGCAGTATCGCGAGCAGTTTCCAATGGCGCGACCTTGATGCGCCCAAATCCACTTCTATCGCAGCGCCGCCACAGTATTTTTCCACGTCGGGCGGCTCACTGCAAAGCATGCGCCGCCCCAGCCGCTCGTCCCACTGAAGCGTATTCTAGTACACTATATAGCCGAAGCGCAGCCACAACCGGTCGTGAGCGCAGCGCATAGAAGGAGTAAATGGAGAAAGAAAGCTTCTCGTCCCTACAAGTACAGTGTAATGCTCTGCTGCATGGTGGCCGGATAAGAAATTGCTTGCAATCATGGATGAACACAGTGCCATATTTCAGCCACGTGACGAATTATCTTGGCAGTCATCGTTTTACCAATTCGCCTTTGAAGAATCTGCAAGTCGCGAACGCGCTTGCACCGCGCTGAAAGCATTAATTACATTGATTTAGGTAAGGAATGCAATGGCATCCTTTGGTTTGAGGCGACTTTGGTCTTTCTGGACTTTTACATGCTGTTTAAACAGCGCAAAACAGGAAGGAAGAGGAAAAGGCAAGTACAGAGGAGTCGCACTGCTAGCTTCCGGCAGCGCCGGGGCAACAGGTTTCTCATAGTCGAGGCACGCGAAGATAACTCGCTCCAGGTTACATGCACACGACCAAAAAGTCCGAGCCCGGCAGGGCCCGCGTCAAAATACCCGAGCCCGGCCCAGGCCCGGGTCAAAAAGCACATGCCACCCCGGAGCCTGGCCCCAGCACGTGAAAAACTGCACGCTCCGGCCCGCCCGACTTTCGTGTAAGCCGACCCGTGCAGTGCGTAGATTCACATACATTATACATTATGGCTTAAAAATGGTTACATGGCATAGACTACCATGAACTTGATAGTTCACTGTCGGTGCGCGTTAGTGTCATAATGCAGTACTTCTCTTTTCTGCTCGTAGGCGGCGGCACCGCCCCGAGCAAGAGCGCGGGTACACGGAGGAGTGTTAGATATATAAGGCGCGTCTGTGTAGCTCTCTGCAAATGCGTTTGTGGCGCAATGGGTTAAACGCTCGGCGATCTATCGTCGCGGACCGAGAGGTCGTGGGTTCGATTCCCAAATTTTGCATGTTTGTGGAACTTTTTCTTCTGGTTTCTTTCTTTGTATTATGTTCTATGACGTATTTCCGTGACGGAAATACGTCAGTGAAGTCTTGGTGGACCCCGGCATAAAACACTTTCGTGTTAAAACTGCCCTATCCGGCCCGGCCCGGACTTTCGGGTAAGCCCGAGCCCGTGCAGTGCTGTAGATTCAACATACATTATACGATGATGGGGCTTAAAAGAATAGGTTACATGGCATAGACTACATGAACTTGAATAATTGCGACCCTCATGTCGACTACGGGAAATCCCTGATAAACAAAAGCAAGATCAAATGGAGTGCTTCACAAACAAATAGTGCCGGAATATGTGACACAAAGCTTCATTAGATGGAGGCAACTTGCTGCATACAGTTACAATCTGTAAGCCCATTCGCCTTTCTTGTTGGAGGCTTTCTGTAGGTACCTGTCAGGTAACACGCGGCGTTGGTATGGGGAGCTCAAAAGCAACAGGGTTCTCCTGTTTCTGTCTTGTCAACAGACACATTTACAGAGGTCAACCTAACGTGTCTGGTGCTTTTGTTCCGGCTACAACAGTGGTGATTTCGGCGAAGGGGTGGATATTATGAGCTCATCATAGGTGTAAGTAAAATGAAATAATGGTCATACTTCATAAATTGTTCTTAAAACTCACTTTTGTCCTTTAATACGAAATAAATACTGTCGTGTTGTGCACGTGGACGAATACTACGAGACATTTTGTGATTTTTGGCAAACGCTGTCTATCAAGTATGCCTTCTTGCTTTTCAATTACACGCCAGCGTAAACAAAACCGCCCTGGATTGCACTGACCAACATCTAATTAACCAAAAATTTAACCAAAAAATTAACCAAAAAATTAACCATACGATGATCGCCTGTTGGGCTGTTGGGCCAGGCTTTTGCTATAAACCACAACATCAATTCCAGTGGTTCTGTTCCTCATTATTACGCATAATTTTTATGTTTCAGCCACTGAACTCCAAGGTATAGAAAAAGAGAAGAAAAAAATGCTAACAATAAAGTCGTCAAAAGCCCTACTCATGTCCGTAGGTGTTCCCTTCTGTGCCAAAAATTTTGTGAGACGCTATCTTGTGTTCATATACTTGAGTAACACCGTCATAATCAATATTCCGGCGCAGGGAGCAAGTGCATTTCAAAACAACATTAATTGTTATGCCTCTGTAGTCACAGTCATTTGTGAGAATATCCACAATGCCGTAGCTGCCAGAGAGTAAAAAATTCAGGCTTTTAGGAAAAGGACGATGATCGTCGGGTGGAAATATTGCAAGTCTGCAACACTGAAATGGTGGCCGAAGTGAAGACATCCAGTGACCGCGCCAATCATCGAACTCTCTCTTTTACAACCTTTACGTATACTGTGTGGTTACAGGTCTAGCTGTTTTCCATGCAATCAAAACGTGGAAGAGAAGCCTCGGTAGGCATAGTTGTGGAGAAAATCTTGTAATGGTAGACATCCAATAAAGGATGATATCAATTCTTTGTTAGTATGCTCATTTCAATGAGAAATATGTTAATAGGTAACTCAATTTAAATACCAGCACTAACACAAGGGACAAAGAAAGATAAAGGGACGATACGAGCGCTGTCACGCAACAAACATTTTCTTGGGATCCTCCAGGAATATATAGGGATACATAAGCAAAACAGTAAAGAAAAGCAAAACAAAAACTAAATAAAGACCAAACTAGTAAATGAACCTAAGCAGAACGCAGTGAAAATAGAAGAAAATCACCCGCAATACACTGTCAAAGGACATACACTATCTAACAATTTACCACGTTATGATATCCTGTACCGTATAAGGTTAGCGATTCGTGCTTGATGTATAAGCATTACTGTTTCGTAATAAAAAGAGCGTGAGCCATTTCACGGGAAATTTCATAGCCCTTATAAAACATTGAGCATGGGCTCAATTCAGGTGTTCAGCTGCGTTTGTTGCAATATGTAGCCATGGGCAACTTACAAGTGCCTTTGAGAAACGCGCAGTGCTCCCTTTGAAAAATTTATCGCATGCGGCCGGTAGCTTGTAAGCGACCCCTACAGCATATCGAACAAATTCCTTGGCGTGACGAACTCGAGAATGCCGCCTTAAAACGACCGAATTTGATACGCGCTTGTCAACTAAAGAGCGAATGTTCTGTAGCCTGTGGCTTGTAGAATAAAGCCATTACCGCCATATCTCGCGCATACGTTCATAAGCCCATCGGTGGTTTTCAGCACGTACCGAACAACAGCAAATCTTTTCTGCCTCTTGGTCATCCTTTAATGAGGTGGCAAATGCTTATCCCACTTTTTATTTCATAGGCAGTTTTTCGCGCACTGAACCAGTGAAACCGTCTGAGAATGCAGCCAGCCTCAAGCAAGTCAACTCTGCATAAAATATCGATTCGATGTGCAGCCGACATCTTAAAGGACGACATCAGGCACAAAAAGGCAATTGCATGTTTTACTAATTTCGAATGACCTGAATTGAATTGAAGAATAAATTATTCGGGTTTTGGATGACATTCCCCGCAGACATGAACATACTGCAATTTGAGATGGATTTATAAACCGCATTTCAGTTTGCTGGCATTTCATGTATGAACTGGAACACTGTTCCTGTGCCTTAATGTTTCCAACACCACTTCACTGCCCTTAAAAACGTGTCGCTGTTCATATCTACCAAGTAATCATGCACATATATGAAAATGGTGCCTGTCATACCATTAATTATGGCTTGCGGCATACGATTGATCTGAGCACAAAAGAAAGAAATGCTCGCGCGCTAGCGCTTTCTGTAATTAAATGTTTCCTCCACAAGAAAAGAGCGTGGAAATCACGTGGCAGGCTAACAAATCAATTAGAAAATTTGCCGAACTGCCATAATTGCCCGTAAATGCCGTTTCTTTGGATTCCTCGATGATGCAGTCCTTCACCGTTTTAAGTAATTCTGCCTGCAGAAATGATTATTAAAGGGCAACGACGTCAATGCTAAACGTAGAGAAACGAACGGTGGCGTCGTTCATAAAAATTTCCAAAACTTTCTTGGAATATTTAACACGAAAGGGGTCGTTAGCATTCATATTAGCCATATTAGCCAGGTTGTATTGCAGATACATTGAGACTACGAGCTGCCAAGTGCTTTTTTCTGATACAATGGTATGAAATGGTTGGTCAACTTTGTTCGTCTTCGCAGCAAAAATAAGTGCAACTGAAAGCGCTTTCTCTTTCCCATAGCTCTAGACGAAATTGGTAAGTTAAGGTCCTCGAGAAATCGTTTTGCTTTCTACTTTATCTCACTTGACTTAATGATCACGATGCTAAAATTTTGATCAGGTGGCCTTTTTTCAAACGGCAGTCTCATCTACCAAAGCAAGATAACCATCTTTGTCGGTTGTCATAACCCGTAAGCCATTTTCGGTAATAGAACGAACCACGGGAATCAAACGTACGGCAACTCCAACGCCAGCTTCTTTCCTACAAACTACGCCGATGCACTCCATCACGTGCCTGGCACGTTCGTACTCCGCAGCCTGTCTATACTTCATTTGCAGTCGCTATTTCCTCAAAATGGATTGAGCGAAAGCGGGAGTCACAATTTGGAACTCAGCTGTAGAATACTTAAGTGCTTTCGGGAATCGAGGCGGACACAAAGCTAAGGACACTTCCTTTGGAGGATTTTTTTTCTTCACTGGCAGATGATGTCACACACTTTCCATATGAATTCGGAAAACGGTTGACTTGCCTTGCACCATTCATTGAAAAGCTGGCAGAGCTTCCTTTTTCTGTCTGTTAGCTCGCACGCTACACGGACTCAGTCCTTGCACAGCCGCGCTTGTCGCGACCATTCAGAAAGCAAAATTCTGCACATCCTTCTTTTGTGACCTTCAGTCGGAGCTACGCAACCACATTGTATTTCTGCCACTCAAGTACCTTGGAAAATGTACCCTGATATTATCTTAGCCTACCAAACGGACACAGATAGGAAAGTAGTCAAGTTGGTTGGGTCATAAAGCTATGTGGGAAAGCGCTGGTTCTTGCTTTTTGTTCGTCCAATGTGTTAGCGCTGTGTTTTGTTTCGAATGGTGAAGCACATTTAACTAGCCCAATTTGCAAATGAAATCCATATAGATAGCACTATTCCACAACGCTATGGTAATTCCTCCAGAAAAATAAGGAGCAGACTTTAGCGTTCTCGAATTTTCTGTAATAACCGTTCCACAACGGGGTGACTTATGAAGAGTCGGAGCTTCTTGATCAGGCGGGTATTTGCAATCGTAGGGCAATGCTCTCGCATGATTTTTCTTTGAAACCTTCTGTTAAAAAACGTTGTGCAGATAAACGAAAGCCACAATTTATGTCATAACTGCCTCCAATATTTTACCGGCACAATCATAACACTATACTTCCTTAATACCAGAAGCGCAAACTCTAGATATGAGCCAATCCGAAAAGGAGATAATGCTAATTGTCTCATAAAAAAGTCTGAAGTTTTTGTACATTCTAAGTGAAGGACAGCTGTTTATACAATAGCACCGAGTTGTACATGTATTTCCCTGCATGCCGCTTCGCTAGATAGGTTTCAAAGGTCATAAAGAAGACGTGAATATGAAAGAAAGAAAAAAAAAACAGAAGAAAATCAGAAACGATTTATCGTGAAACCTTAATATTACTTTTACCTTGTCAATGGATTTTCATTTCAATCCGATTTGGCATCCTGTTTTTTCTGCTTGTGTGTTAAATTTAGTAAAACTTGCTGCTGCTCTAGTTGGTACATGATAACCGGTGTGAAATAGACGCACAACAACGACGGAAGGAAAACGAAATAGAAAAGGGCATCTTTTTCTTTCTCATCTTCCTTGTGTGGTTGTTCCGCGTCTATTTCACACCATCTGTATGTTAAATATTGTACACTAGAGCATAAATGTCATCCATGATTTAGGAGCATGACCAACTGATTAAATATATATCAACAATAAATTCGGGGTGTTCCGCTGCTTTCCGAAGGTATTTTAGGAACATTGTATGGGGCCTGGTGTCAAAGGTACTTGTAGAGTTTTGTTGTACTTGCTCTGTTGTTCCATTTCACGCGATGCTACATGATCTAGTAATACCTTAGAATATTGAACCGAGTAGAAGCTATCCAAGGATGAATTTCAACCAAATCAGTATGAATGTTTTTTTTTTTTTGCCGTTGGTGCACTCTAACCAAATAGAGGGGAGGTACGACAACTTTACTAAATATACTACCACTAACTACCCCGTAAGGCCTGCTTTGCGTCACCGGGCTCTCAGAGCAAAAAAGAAAAAGAAAATAAAGTAGGGAAAGGACAAACGGTGAAACGGCTCGCCCCATAACTTATCTCCACACGCTCACGTATCATTTGAGGAGACTAAGACCGTTATGCCCCCCACTAAGGCAAATACAAAGCGACAAACAATGCTTTATAGGTTAATTTCACAACGGGCTGTCGTGTCATGCTTGATCTTTTGCGGCCGTCGTCTAAATTGTTCTTTCAATATGGGGATGGCCTGACCAACAGGCAGTGAGATTGAGACAGGAGTGAGCCGTCGTGGTGTTGCGGAGAACGGCTTTGTTCTTTCGAGTCCGACAGTTTCTAGTATTTTATAACTATGCTTTTTCTAAATGTAGTATCCCTGTAAATAAAATATTTTCCAACAGAAGCCCAAGTCCATGGTTATTCTGCCAAAGGTTTTGAAGCAAGTCTATATCCCCCGTTTTCATAAATGCACCTTAACTTGAAGCCCATACTTGATTTAAATGACGCCTGTCGTGAACGCGCCGAAAGAAACGCGATGAGCACCCTGGGCAGGTTCATGCCAGGCGTCATTTAAATCAAGTGAAGCATGGCCTTCAAGTGAAGATGCATTTATGAACAGGGGCGTAAGGCCTGCGAGCTGCCGCAGTAGAGTAGGCGGAAGCGAGTGAACAAGCAAGACAGTTGAGCGAAAGAACGTCATATCTACTTAGACGTTCACGACATATCCATAAACTGTTTAAATGCGTAAGCATTTCTATGTCTACGCAAAGAGAAAACCCACCCGTCCGTTCGTCTGTCACGTAACACGAATCATTATAAAGAAATTAATGTACATAGCAAAATAAATTCACAAAGAAAAACTTTGGCGGTGAGGAGTTTCGAGCCTACCATCCCACGCTCAGAAGCCCAGTGTCTTACCCACTGGGTAAGACACTCACCCACACTCACCCATATTCACCCACGCTTGGCGAAGGTGAATATTTCTCAACCGTATGAATGTGTTGCACCGGAAGTACAACATCATTGCTTTCATATGTTGTAATAAAGCAATTCCTTCAGATAACACGAAACTTCCCACTTACAAAGTAATGTTCCGAAATAAGCTTGAATACTGCGGTAGTTGCATGACCCATAGCAGTTTACTTGCAACATATGATTCGATGTTGCGCAAAGCTTCTAAATTTAACGCTACTGATTATTCTTCCACTGAGAGTATTAGGATAATAAAAATTCCACTTCAATAACTACTTCCCGCGTCTAAACGTCACGTTATCCAATCTTGTCTTTGTCGAAGATTATGTCTTTCCTTGCAACCAAACACCATGCTCATCTGCCTGGCCACAACGTCGCCGCGACGTTGTGGGCCATGCGAATCCCGTTCACTTACCAGGCACATGTACACTTAGATTGCAGACATCCTACTTTGCACTGACAGCTCGGGACTGCAACATGCTTCCAACCTCCGCTAGCGCTACAACTGGCTTTACTGGTTGTGTTTAACTTTTCCACTTACCGCTAACTTATCTTAATCAACTAATTATTACAGTTAAGCCCCGTTCATGCACTCAGCTATAGTGTAATGTCCCATATTGTACTTTTGGGGTGTAATAAGTACGGAAATAACTACTTCACCTGTTTATTTATAGTAATCATTAACGATGTGGCATATGAAACAGGCCATAGGCACTTACTGCGTCGTGCTTTTGGGAGAGGTGGAGCTCCACGCTGCAGACCTTTATACGCACTCCAAGGTTCGGGGTCTGCTTCATATTCATCTATGTGAAACACAAAGACATGAAGCTTTAAAATTTAGCCGTAGGTAATTTGACCTATGTTAACAGGCTAAAGAGAAGAGGGCCTTTGATTTTGATAGCGCTGATAAAGCGTGCTTGTCAGTATGTGTTTAAAAACCATATATATATATGAGAACATTCAAATCGCACTATGTGGTAGTATACGCTTCACAGATATATGTCATCAGCATTCGTATGATTGACGTTAAGTAAAAAAAAAGTGTGATAAAAAGTTCCTGTGCTTTGAAATTTCTGGGCGTTGACATTTTCAACTTTCCCCGCTCGTAAATCATTTCAGATTTCTAAAATTTACTTCTTTAGCTGTATAAAATATAGAAAATGCAGGCTTTCCTCCTCGAATTTACAAAAAAATATACCTCCGTTGTGAGCCCTGTCCACAACACAAGTTTGCTGCCATATCGCTTTAGGCTTTTGCAATAATACAATGCAACGTAACGCGACATGCGCATTTACAGATTGCAAACACCCGCCGTGGTTGCTTAGTCTTATTGTGTTGGGCTGCTAAGCACCAGGTCACGTGATCAAATCCCGGATATGGCGGCCGCATTTCGATGGAGGCGAAATGCAGAAAACACCCGTATACTTTGATTTAGGTGCACGTTAAAGAACCCCAGGTGGTCCCAATTAATCCGGAGTCCCCCACTACGACGTGCCTCTTAATCAGATGGAGGTTTTGTCGCGTAAAACTCCATAATTTAACAGATTGCAAACACAACAGCCGCTATACATCAAATGATTACTTAATTGCAAAATAGACGTGCAAATGAAGCAAAGAAGATACTAGAGAGATGGAAGAAAAGATTATCAGGACCGTGACAATTAGCACATTTACTTCAATTTACTTGCAATTAGTCAACTTTGTCTTGTCTTGTACTAAGGTGGTGTCTCATGCTTCTTGGAATGTCATTGAGATTACTTGTGTAGTGCCAATGAGACAAGGACACAAGAAGAGCACATGAACAAACACGCAAATAGCAGCTTGTCTTTGCATTTGTATCTCGCCTAACGTCCACGTTTAGTATTGTCAAAAACTTTTAGAGGCCCCTTATGGAGGTGGGCTTTAACATAAGAATGCGCCACTTCCGCACACTCAGGACAGTTATTTGGCTCTTGGTTTAGCCTCACGATTCCTCTGAGCACATAGAGCGAGGACACAGTGTCCTACAATTATTTTCTATTCTGTATCATGTACTTTTCACCACCTTGAGTGCTTCCGCAGAGTTGATTTGTTTTAGATATGCCAAATCGCTGCGCCTCTAATTGTGTGGGCAAATTTATTTTGTTTCATAGGAGGAATGGTTTATAACTTGCGTATTACATGTGGCAAAGCACTCGTACCAAACAGCAGTGGTAGCACGAAAGAGCAGCAACGCACATTTCACACACGGTATTATCGCATATCGCTCGACCTCGTTTATCGAATAAATACTCGTAATATGTTAAGGAAAGTTACAATGTGATCTACGCACGTCCAAATGACTTAACACAAACGTATCTGAATGTTCGAGGCCTGCCAGGATTAGTAAGATATCTTTAAGGGCGTGATTTCACTATAATTGATGAACTGTCTTATTCGCCAATAATGTAGTCATTTATTCATTTTGCGGTCTCCTTACCATTGCATCTACGCTTTCGCCAGCCTATGCGTATGTTAAGTTTACTATGGCTTTAATGTTGCGGGGGGTGGTACATAAGGCACTGTTTGGCAGCGCCATCCTCTTTTGATCTTCGCGTATTTCTCTGATCCGATACTGTTCTCATTCCAACTATGCATCAATTCACGTAAATTGCTTGTTAGATTGTGATAAATGTATGTAACATATACAAAATGCAGTAAGAAATGCACAGTGTTGCCTGGCAGGAAATAGGGAAGAACAGGCTTACCCTCAGCGGTGATAAGGCAGATGAAAAAATACACCACGAGAGTGCCTAGTCCAAACTTCATTGCAAACCTTTAAGAAATCAACGTACAAACTGAAAAAAGAAATTGAGTTGCTTTCGTGGTTGCATATATATTTGTGCATTCAAGGATAAATTCCACTCGAGTCTCCCTCCCCAGGATTTCGACCCCTGCACCTGCAGTTTTTCTTTGCATGGAAGAAAAAATACCCGGGTCGCACGTAAACCTTGAAGCAGCTGTGAATGTTACCACAAGCGAAAGCAGCATTGAATACGACAGTGCAGATAGTTTCCGGAATTCAAAATTATGCTTTTCGAGCTTTTATTTTGTTCTGCATTGTGCAAACATCGCCTTTGTGACAATAGTGGCCAGTTCAGGATATCGAACAGCGTTTTCGAATAGCTTGAGCTGTTGGATTCGTGGGGCATGAAACAATGTGTATAAAATACACTGTGCATATATGCAGGTGCTATTTGCCCCAAGTAATGTAGGCACTGCAAGATGCATTGCTGTGGAAAGGACATACAGTGTTCAGTGAAAACCGGCAATGTTTCTGAAAACACAAGATATTATTCGTATTAGACTGGTCCGGTCACTATTGCGGTTTTAATTAACACGACGCGGTTCTTTCATTTCGCGATACTTCGCATAAAAGTGATCTGGAAGAAACAATGTTCACCTGTGTGGACTTATTGAGGCAAAATATTGACTTTAGGAGGGAAGCTTGAAAAACTAACTTGAGATGCAGTAACCTTTACGGCAGTCTTCCCACTAAGCGACATAAATGAGTTGTATGGGATAAGGTATCCTCGCACAGCAGAACTAGCTGTTCAAAAACTTGCGTTAACATATAGGTTTGTGCTATATTCAGGAACCGAGCCACAAAACTGATCGATCATCAAGAGAATCCATCTCCTAGTACTCGTTCTGGATAGCGTTGATATTATTATAAAAAATTTAATTATGGGGTTTTACGTGCCAGAACCACCATCTGTTTATGAGGCACGCCGTATTGGGGGACTCCGGACTAATTTGCACCACCAGGGGTTCTTTAACGTGCACATAACGTACACGGGTGTTTTCTTCATTTCGCCCGCATTATTATAGTATGCACTGCATGTCGAAGTTCAAAGTATTACTACCATGCTCGCCGTACCAGAAATGAACCGGACAGCCGGTAAGCCCTATATGGCAGATTTACGACGAATACTGTTAAGTGTGTCAAAGCACGTAATAGCAGACGATGGGTGCGAAAGTGTCCATCTAAAGTTATAGCCTAACTCGCCCTTCTGGTTGCGTTTTATCACTTAGTTAAGGTAGTAGTTTACACAGAGATATGTGCTTGCAGTTTAATAAAATGACCACCCTTGTTTCTTCACGACAATCACGCACCGAAAATATGAAAGCCACGAGCAAGTGTGGAAGCAATAATTGAAGTTTGTTGACGTTCAATGCCGTTTGAATTCATGGCAAGTACTTCGTGTACTAGGAACATTATCGTCGCACCCATTTTAGGCTCCATGAATATAAATACCAGCGCAAAGCTGATGCGTTTAGAGCAGACCGAAACAAATGACCAACGAGCTCATAACAGCAATTTCATTTTTCGTTCCTCTTCATCAGTAAATCTGGCTTGAAAGTATACGCCTATTACACCCTCAAATATGATAAGCAAACTTGAAATAACGCTTTAATTGAATGGTTTTTAACCCTAACATAACTTCAAGCTTCAAATTAGCAAGTACCTTTGCTATTTTGCGGAGTACTGCAACAATGAAAGAGAAAAAAAATTTAAATCTTGCAATTCCGTGCATTCATCAAATTCTGGTTCTCTTCGCGCGCGGCTTTGACTATAGATTTGACTGGCTACAGATTAAGAGGAAAATTAATTACCAGTCTGCATGCAACATGTCCACAGCTCCAAAATGTTGGAGGCCTACTTTCTCATCCGTCTTGGTACAAAGAGCGTTTTTTTGCATACACTGTCTAACTCGCCAAGCTTAAACTCATTAAGACGGGGAAACGTGCAGGACCCAAATATTGTGGTGCAACCAAAGCCTCCATACAGTGAGTGGCATTAGGAGTAACACCGAGCTTGGAAAGCACAAGAAAGCGCCCTTAGGAATAATGTCCAAAACAATAAGCATGTTCGTAAGAAAAGCTGTATTTATTTTTTGCTTGACATTGAATAATAGTGTTTTTGAGATTCGAAAATCATATCTTTTCAGCTTAGACAAACAATGTGCTGACGGCCCCAGTTTTAATGATCTGTGCTCATATTATGGAGATATGCGGTGCGTGTTTAGATTCTTTCTAACCGCCTGGCAACAGAAAACACAAGTAGTAATGACGGGGCTGCTTTAAAAACAAACAGCAAACAAAAATATATTCATACACTGAACAACCAAAACAAAACTTATAAAACCAACTAGAATAGCCCTTTACGCGAATGTTCAGATAGCACAACATCAGAAAGACATGTTTTCCACTGGGTAATGGGAAAAAGGATATCAGACAGAGTGGGACTTAGCAGATATGTGGATGTACAAATATGACCAGTGTACGATACGCCAGCAAATCAGCCTCCCATACAAGGTAAAACAAGACGAAAAGCCCGTATGAAAGGTACATCACATCGAATACGAACAAAAATTCTTCAAAGTTAGCCAGAAGAAAATGTAACAGACTTTAGCAATACCTAGGGCTATGAACTTATTTACCATGACAATAGCACTGTCCAACAGTAATGGCCGCATTGTTGTGTTTGCTTGCCGGCTCTGTCTTAAAAAAATTGGGCCACCCAGCAGAGGAATAATGGTCAGAAGCTAATGATTTCAGACTTCTTCGAAGGGGTGAGCGGTGAGTATCGTCGTAAAATGTTTTATTTAGTTTAAGTAAGAATAATCAATAAACATATATTTATTACATTATTCAAAACATCAATAAACATCTCGGGTATTAGAAAAGAAAACTTTTGTTAACTACGTAAGTTTTTAACTTATGTCCTTTTTAACGTAGGCAACTTCGTTTCTTTGTTACAAAATAATCCATTTAGTTGAATTTGAAACAGATAAACAGACTTGAACTCCTGAGACTTGAGCGCTGTTTAAAGGAAATCTATAGCTTTATGTAGCGTTGAGTTATCAACCATTTCCCAGGGGCTTATATATTTCATTCAAACTATCTTGGCACACACTGTTTACATTTTGGTATCAAGGTGATGTTACCTTGTGATAAGTTCAATAGGTTGCGAGACGTCGCGTAAAACAGTAAACTTCTATGTTTTCGTCAATCAGTTGCCCATTGTATTGGGAGTGGGGCAGTTTATATTACATCTCAATTGAACGTTTCCGGAACCATTTAAGTAAATTTGGTGTTTGTCTAAATCTAAGTTTAGGCTGCCGTTAATGAGCCAGTTGGTGCCTTAATAATTTTTGGCGTCTGCCGTCTGCGGAAGCGCCGTCTGCGGAATATTCAACTCTTATCCGATAGCTTATTTCACAGCAAATGCTCCGAGCGAAATGATGCAGTCCTAGATTTGAGCAAAACACTTCTTTTTTGTACATTTGCCGTGCAACTATGTGGAGCAATTGGTGGCTGTAAACACTGTGATCTCCTGTGTAACAAACTATGTGGCGTAACCGTTGCGCCGTTGTAGTTGGTCTGTTCTCAAAACGCGACACTACTGAAGCTAACCGCCCTCAATGTCATGTACGCCAGTTTTATTGTGTAGACGCTTTATTCCCGAACATGACAACAAAGAATAGCACGCCAACATATCGCTATTTTTTAAAGAAAAATTTCCATGCATTGTACTTATTATCATCCTCCTCCTGTACATTACTGCAAGTTTGTCGGCCGAAACACATACAAAGTGGCACCGTTTTTCGAGCTTTTGTAGAACACGAAAGCCGCCTGCAATTGTCCTGCGCTGTTGTTGCGCGATAGCTCACTGGTTAGCGCATGCAACTCACAAATGCAAATTACTACACTGACACAAGTTACAGTCGCAGCGGTGGTGGTTGAAGACAAAGTGTTAATTTAGCGAAGGATTTCGTAGATATCCCTCCGGTCCTTTTGTGACCGTGGATGTTGGGTCATGGTGCTCTCGTGCCGAATAGCTCGTAGTTAAACAAAATGAAGTACGTGGCCGGTGGTAGGAAATGAACCTGGGTTATCCAGCAGAGCAGCTCGGTGCTGTAACCAATATGCTACAGACCCACGTACACTAGCTCCTATCGTGTCAGCGATAACTAGCTCCTTTGAGATGAAGCTTAAGTGCTCTCCAAATTTTTTTCAGCAGCTTCGCTACTGTCATAGGCACTGATTGACGCAGTCATCAGCGCTTCTTAGTAGGTTGTCTTATTTGCCGCACTAAGGGTGTATTACGAAACAGTTTGCACCCGGCATTAACGTATCTTGCCACACGCTGTTTGCTTATTTCGACAGTTAAAGCTTTTAGGGTGGTTCGACGTCTTCCGCTAAAGCAAGAACATGATGTTAGCTCATGCCATAGCTTTACGGTAAGCTCCTGTTGCTGATACACATGTTTTACAAACCTCACAATTTTGGCGACAGCAGTTAGGAGCGCGAAACGGAGTTTAAAACGTTCATCCGTATACCATTACAACGTGGCGGGCATGATTATGCTGCCGCGTCATCGTTGTCGTGCCGTTCTTTTCGCTGTATACAGGGGGGAGATCGAAAAATATTGCAGAATTTCTGCGCTAAGCTGAGAACATGTGTGGCAGTATGTGCTGTCGTAATAAATAGGTTTAAAGCCGGTGCAATCACTGAAACATCGTTTTTTTTTCACTCGTGACTTGGTCAATATGTAGCCGATTTGCTTCTATGGAAATCTGTAGCTTGATGAGTAGCGATAAAATTTCTGTGCACAGTTTCAAAATACCACAGAATACTTACCATGCATGCCATAATTCATAAAGTTCTTTCAATGTTTTTTTTCCCTTTATGCTCTACATATTTTCCAGGCAGTGTCTAATTAGTATCGCTGCCAAGATGACGCAAAATTCAGATCAGGTGCCTTTTGTGCCACTATGAGCGCTAAGCTTTGTAGCCCTTTGGAAGAAAAATAAATGAAATTTAGGCTGGGAAAGCGGCATATAATATGCTATTTCTGTTTATTACCGATGCAAAGTGAACTAGTGCACAATTGAGGCTAATTTTTGAAAGTCATGGCAGAGTAAAGCTAGTATACCATCATTTCCCGTATGAAATATGCAACAGCAGGAATGTTCGTAAGAAAAGTGTTAGCGGTGCGGAAATATTCAATGAAACAACGCGATATTTAGGAAAACACGAAGGAAGAATTTAAGTTAATTTTATTGCATTCGAAAACCTTTATTGATAGCATTCATGAATGTGCTCACTGGCCGGTACACGTAATTGAACATTCTTCAGGCAAACTAGTCAATATGCAACAAAATACGTAGCACACGGCGTCACTGGTACGTAATTTGGACAGGCGCTATCTATTCGCCGCCGATTTCGCTCCCATTTCTTACGAAGCTTGCCGTCGGTTGGTGTGGCGAACAAAGCCGCCTTCGAAGCTGCCGAATTGCTACTGCGGCAGCTCGGAGCGAAACAATGCTTGGCCAAACCTTGCGTCGACAGCACCGGGGGAAACTACCAACAATCGCCAAAGACACGACCTTCACAGCTGTAACACCCAGATGATGATGACGATTCAATGGCATCCTCGTTGAAGCGAGGCTGTGAAAATCGTCACCTAGCCTGCTTGATTTATGTTTGATACATGTTTTTCACTCGAACATTTTTGTATACACCTCCTTTATATTTTTTTTTGCTTTACTTGCTCAAAACATCTCTGTCTAATTTGTACCGTTATCTATGCCTGTAACGGATACGGTCGTATTAATATCTTCCCTGTTTTTCTTTTCTTATGCATAATCTAAACGCCTCTACTTAATATCGACTGCTGACCGGTTGATGCTTCCGTCCACAATAAATCCATGTACTTCTGGAAGTTGCGCATTACCTACGGGTCTTACTGGATGAATGTCCACAGAATCTCCACAGAATTTTTCTTCAACTGCGAGGCTTTCTTTCTAGGAAGCCGGTTGGGTTTCCATTGTAGCAAATTGCTACATGTGGGTGGATGTCTAAGTTTCCCTTTAATTACTTATCTCCACCTAGCGGATTTCCGCTGAACTATTACGTCATCAATGGCGAAAGATTATGTGCTTTCATTACCATGCGTGTTTATGGCGTTTAGTCGTAACTTCTATGCTGCGTTATTCAGTGCAGTGATTCTATCAAGAATAGAACAAGGCTCTAACGCATGAAGAAAATTAACAATATCTGCCACTAATACGCATCGGATTAGGCATTTCTGTCGGGGTTTATGTCTCAAAACCAAGACCTAATTATTAGGCTCGCCCTAGTGGTGGGCTCCGGAATGATTTTCACCACCTGCGGTTCTTCAGTGCACCCAATGCACGGTACATGAACGTTTTCTATTTAGCCCCCAACAGAATGCGGCCGCCGCAGTCGGGATTGGATTTGAGAATCTCGTGCATAGCAGCACAATGCCATAGCCACTAAACCACCTTGATGGATAATGTTGATTTAAACGCGGGAAATTGAACGCAAGGCCCGTA
Source organism: Dermacentor silvarum (assembly GCF_013339745.2). Taxonomy (NCBI): domain Eukaryota; kingdom Metazoa; phylum Arthropoda; class Arachnida; order Ixodida; family Ixodidae; genus Dermacentor; species Dermacentor silvarum. The sequence continues at coordinate 37,977,027 of NC_051160.1, forward strand.
GTTGCGTGTTTTATGTACTGCAGGGAAGACTGGAGCTTTGGATAGATAAAAATAATTGCAGCCATTCCACTCTGCGAATGTGGGCTATCATCGGAGTTGTTCTTCGGTAGTATGCATTACACGCGGCCTCCCCATTCCAGCGCACGCTGCATACTAACTGCCTATTGACAGTTTTTGCGCAGGGCGCGGAATTGTAGCAGGTGACTTGGTAGAAACCACCTATCACACCGAATATGCGATGCGCGCTACGGTCTTAGCGCGCATCGAGCAGCTGGTTAAGTCAGGAGCTGGGGTATAGCTGTCAAAATCGCATCACTTTCACGCTTGACCACATCTCGAAAGTCCACCATGAAATCGTCATCGAACCCCAGCCTGTCGCACATCACACAGTTGAATCCTAAATGTCTGTCCTGAAAGTCCCTCTAAAATTTCGCATACGCGCCCTTGTGTTCGTCCAATTTACTGGCGTGGTACCTGCGTCGCTTCGCCGCATTCTCCGCCTCGCGGCGCCCGTCTTCCTGTCACGTCCGTCACTTATGGGCAGCCTCTCGGGTACGATCTTCGCTGCTACTCGCCGTCCGTTTCCTAGCTTCCTTCTTGCTACGACAGGTGTCAGCACATGACTTGCTGATTTCCTCCGCCTAATACAGGGTGGAGTTATGTAGTATGGGGTGGTTTCTTAGCTTTCCCATTGCTACACCAGGTGCCAGGATATGCCTTGCTGGTTTGCTTTGCCTCCTCATGAAGGGCACGGGAGTTTTGAGGCACAGACGTTGAAACATCTTTGGGAGGGTAGTCATATTCTACTCCGCTCTAAAAATCAGTTGTTAATTATATATTTACTATTGTGTTGATTTGTAACTCAGTGTTTCAGTGTTTTTATTTCTATATTTGTGCTACCAATGACCAGAAATAAAAGTGAACATGCTCGATGTTTTATATGTTGAAGTGTGCGTATTAATCGGTTAAATACTTGCATTGTATTGTTTTAGAAAAATAGTTCTGTGTTGTGATCTGGTTAACATTGCTTGGTATTTTGGATGAAATGTGCGACAGAAATAACGGAAGGCCGAAACACAAAACATACAATACTTATCGCAGTTTGCGTGATAAATGAGTCATATAACACATTACATATATTGTTTTGAAAGCAAATGTTTCCTTCAACCAAATTGCACATGATACAACACGCACTTTATCATCCAACTTTCCCGCCGTCTTGCTGCCTGCATTCAGGGGTTAGTGCCGCAAATGTGGATGATCTTTGTCGTTTCTCTAACTTTGATACCTGAAACCAGCAGGGAAAAAAGTCCATGTAAAAACCGAACCAAATGATAACGCACGAACATGTCCCCAGGTTCACACCGGATTACTACTTCCTGGATGGCACATGTTTTTGGCAGCCACATGGATTTAAAGGTAGACACATTTCCACATACGCACAAGCATTATATATACACTGAAAGCTGTTCGTCCACTCCATATGAGCGGCTAAGTGATATACACCAGCTGCAAGTTTCTCAATAAAGTGGGCGCTGACGTACGTTCTGTAAGAGCAGGGGTGCTTGTGCAGTCGTCGCCTACTACATTTCAGGTCTGTGATCACGTCTTCTTTGCTCATTTAGCTTTATACGATGGGAAAGTATACCATGATGTCGTCAAACGAGGCAATTTTCATATTGGACATTCTGCATTCCCCTCAGGCTTTGTGTGCGATAGGTTTCGATGAAAATGTAACACTACCAACGAAACCACTTTGAAGAGCTCGGAAGTTGTTCCGGGCTTGCTGTTTTTGCAATGGGAGTGCCTTATGTTTTCTACTGCTTCATTTCTACCAGTGTGATAGCCATAGTGGGGCTCACGGTATAAATAAATGAAATGAAAGCGCTGTTAATGCCTTGCTGTTTGTGTAATTGCAGTGTTTTAGGTTTAATAGTGCATGCTTTCTTTCCACCCCTGTAATCAAGTTACTGGTGCTTAGAGAATAATTAAATGGAGTGAAAATGAATGAAATCGATGTTTCACCTAGTACTAGGAAAGAGACGTTAGGAGCCCACTCCCAGTGACAAAACAATGTGTGCTAATAGTCTTTATTGAAAGTGAAAGTGCACATGCATCCAACATTGTAAAGTTGTATCCTTCAGCAGAAGTCAAACAACATGATGCCACTTTTCATGTGGTCATTGAATTATTTGAAGTGCTTGGAACAGTAACCGGGTACACGAGGATAGACCAAACAGCCAGAGAAGCAAAAAAGGCTGAACAAGAGCAGTGCAAATATGGCTTGAACAATTGATCGCGCAATTACGAAGAAGCCACGAGTATAAGAGGGAAACAAGCAAGGCGAGCACCTATCGCTTGTGAACAGCGTTTGCCCGTGCTGTGTAGCTCGTCTAAACGGTAAAGACAGCGAACTGACTGAAGACCGTGGCAAGCTTCTGTGAAATCGTAGCCAACGAACCTTGTTCATCCGGTGGTTACAGGACGTATTTTAAACATCCTCCTTCTATAGAAGTGTTTGAGTGTCAGCATTAGGCTTTATTTTTGTGTCATAAAAATACATGCATCATTATTATATTGCATAGCTGTGCGAGTACGGAGCCTGCTCATCACGTGCGAGTTCAAGGCGCTTTGTCAATATAGAAAGTCGTCTCTTGATTATTTTTTTTACATTTCTCAATTTGCAAATGCATTGAATTTTTTTCGCAGGATTATTGCTGAATGATTGAAGCAACATTTTTCTTCCTAATGAGATCATCGCCAGATGTAAATACGGTGTCCACGCATAGGTGCGGATTGACGTATTCAACACCTTGAATAAATTTGATAACACAATGCGCCGTGCCGTGGGCTCGTCTTTTGCCCTGTAAATAATAAAATAAGCTTTTGGAGTCAATTGCTTGTGTTTGTCTTAGCTTCAGGTGCTGGTAAACTCCATGCGACGCTCTATTGCTCCCAGCACATATGTCATTACGATTTTGTGCTACTGCCCACTGATATTTTCTCCAAGTCATTTCTGTCAACCTTAACAGTTCGCAAAATTTGTGGTGACAGCTCCTCAGTAGGCCTTGAAAAAATAGCTGCACAAGTGGTCGTCGTTGAAAGAAATTAAACACTTTTGAAGTGCTAGCGAGCCTTAAAGGGACAGACAACCGCTCAGAACATGAATTGAGATAACCCCGCGAATTGAAAGATCGTCTATCGTATTGGCTAGAACGGATCCTGTTTTTCTCTTTAAACGTGGATTTATATTAATTCTTCTCTAAAAGTCGTGAAAAATGACCTTTGGCGCCCCATGTGGCAAAAACATGAACCTATTTAAGAGGTCTACCACGTGACCTTCTACCAGTGTATGCTGTTCCTGGTCTTTTTATTAATATTGAAATGCAGTAACATTATTTCTATTATAAGTTTTTCTAACTTACAATATGTGCAGATAAGCCTTCGTTTGTAGTGAGTAGAAAAGTGGCGCTGCCTTCGCCTTCGTTTTCGATGACTTGGCTTGGCTCGTCTATCGACTGAATAACGACGACGGGGGCCAGCCAGCCATGACGTAGGCGTGTACTTGGGAAAAAAACGCGGTGCAGCTATAAGAAAGGTCTGTACAGCAACGCAAAATTATTGTACCAGTCTACTATTAAAAGGGGCTCGAAAGGTGACAATATAGGCGGTTAACCACAGTTGCACTTCCTCCAGTGAAAGCAGGTCAATGGGCGGCTTTCACAATTTGCGAGGCAGGCTATCGGCATCGCTATCACTTCTCAGCGTTGCTGGAGGAGGGACTCTTATTTTTAAAGCGAAGCTTTGTACCTCTACCAGCCAAGGGTTCTGTCGTGTCCGTCGTTGTAATCAAAAAATGATCCCGACGAACCGCTAACAATTGCAGGTATAGCAGTATAGCTTACTTGAATTCAGGCATTCAGCGTACAACTAAGCACTCGTTTTCGCAAGAAAAACCACAAAAACAAGCTTCAAAGTGATGAGCCAACATGACGGATGATAAGGGCTGCGGGCAAACAACGGAAACAGGCTCGGCGCGGTCCGTAAGATTAGATTGCAGCTGTTGCAAAGCTTATGCAGCTGCTCGAAAGAGGGTTGACGTCATTCGAAACCCTTCCAGCCTAGTAACTGCTTCGGTTCATTTTCTAGACTACCCCACTATGGGTAGACCACGGAAAGTAAAGACGGCAGAACGTGCATTCGCGGAACGTGCATTGATTTAACCTTGGCAAAGAATGTAACTACAGCGAAAACTGAAAATTTGAGTGTATATCACACCGATCATAAAGCAGTAGTGAACATTGTTGTGAAGTAAATAATAATAAAGGCCGTGGTTAAAGTTACGTTGTAGTGTGTGAAATATCAAGTGCGCCGCAGTCACCGTGAGGGTGGCGTAAAAAGCTTCGCTTTCCAACCACCTTCACAGGGTGGATTGGCGGGCAATTTTTTTCAGAGGCTGCTCAGATCGAAAAATTTTGCTTACAAAATATCCACGCACTTTTGGAAGTAACCGCTGCAGGTGTAAACACTACCGAGGGTGAGCTTTTCGTTGCGCTATAAAAAACTCGGTTCATAAATATCGGTTGTCAGTCCCTTAAGGCTATTTCTGAACAGCTGCGAATGGCGTTTGCGGGCTGTACTATGATGTAAGAGGAAGTTATTGAACGAAATGCACACCCCATCACTGCGCTGCCTAACGATAAGGTCGGAAGATTTTTGTTCCCTTGTAACCATTCCAAAGCCGGAAACACAAATTGACCAGTGCTGCTCTCAACATAGTATCAGCATACCGCCTATGCCAGGAATTGCAGGATGCCTTTAACAACATTGAGTCTTAAGTGTCCACACGTGTTACTACAGGGGGGCTATTCTCTAAGAGTCCACCTAGTGGACTGTCCACTTCGGCTGTCGCCATTGGCTGCCGCTTCACGAGCGCGAAGGAGATTGGCTGGCACCTTCGCACTCGTAAAGCGGCAGCCAATGGCTACAGACGAAGGGGACAGTCCACTAGGTGGACTCTTACAATATAGCCTCCCTGAACTTCACATATAATAGACTGGAGGCGTTTCTTCGAGCGAAATCATTTTTTATTGCTACCGATTTGTATTCCTACTTTTATTAAAGTAGTGTTTCAAGTTTATCAACATTATTTCCAGGCTTTATTAGCTTTTAATGAAGGCACATATAGATGCAATATGCAAAACACATCGAGAATAAGAGTAAGAAACGGAAAGGAAAAATATCTTGCGGGAACGTTTTTCGTAAAGGAGGGAATCGGCTTCATCACAAGTCACTTCGACTTTTCTGGAAATTGTACACACTAATGTGAACCATATGTGCACAAAAACCATACGTGTACAATATGTGAAATAGTCTAATGTGAACCATATGTGTACAATACATAAACATCCAACCTCCGAAACAGTTTTAACGGAGGATATTGAGTGCGGTGAGAAGGCTGAACAATGACAAAATAGAAATCAAGATTGTGGTGCCTCAATGGTAAGGATGGCCTATAACATAATACTTGTCTACATCAACACTCGAAAAATGTCTTCGTGTTTGTACCTTCTTTCGGTTTTTGAAGTGTGGCTCTCTTCAATTTAAAATATCTGGGCGCACGTTCGAGCAACAATTTTAGAGTGAAGCTTTATGAAAGACAAATGGCTTGTAAGCTTCATTTAAGTTTGTTAGGTGAAAATAATGTGTATTCGTTCTCGCTGGCGATAACTCTGTCTGCGAATAGCGTGGCTTGTGGTCTATGCAAACGCAATATACGATACGCATCTGGAATGTGTGACCTAGCTGGTTGGCTTAGAGCACAGAATGGCACAGCATGCCGCAGTAATGAGAGATATGTAAACTCTAATGGCACCGTGTGTATGCATTTGGTTTGACAATGTGCTGATGGTGGCCTTGAAGAAGCGAGCGCTAAATGTAGCACCATTTGTCTGCAACAAGAAAACGAATAAATAGACAAAATAAGGCTGAACCTAATTGTTAGGGACACTAGAAATTGACTTGCTCCACTTTACGCCTCTACAGCTTGTGTCCCTAAGAAGCATATAGGCGAAAATTCGCTATAAGAACAAAGTTTTGCTTACCCATACATGCTGTAGCACATCGACGACAAAATAGGAAGCCTGGTTTTGGCTGACATCTTCCAACATTGTAGCGGACGCATGTGCCATTATTGCTGTCATAATACCACCTCTTAACGGCAGATTCGCAGTACTCATCAGGCGGTACTGAGCTGCATCGCACTCCTCTGCCAGCTAAAGCTTTGCCAGCTAGAATGGAAGAAGAAATAGGCTACTTTATTTAGCGTTCTGCACGGTACAAAAATGCCTTGTCAATTTTTTAGATCTGTAACAGTGTACGAAAAGGCAAAGTCCTAATGGAGAAACAAGGAACGAAATATATTTCATACTCTCTGCCGATCCAAGCATAGTGCAGGATGCAGAAGTGTTAGGTAAGGTAAAGTGCCGTGACCATAGGTCAGTGAGGTCTAGGATTTCTCTCAATTTGAAGAGAGAAAGACTGAAATTAGTCAAGAGGAAACAGGCCAACCTAGAGGCAGTAAGGATAAAAGCAGACAAATTCAGGCTGGTGCTCGCAAACAAATATGCAGCTTTAGAAAATGAAGATAAAGACAGCATAGAGGTAATGAATGAAACCGTAACTAGGTTGATCTCAGAAGCAGAAATTGAAGTGGGAGGTAAGGCACCAAGGCAACCAGTAGGTAAGCTCTCCAAGAAACAAAGGACCTAATAAAGAAACGACAAAACATGAAAATGTCCAACTCAAGAGATTCAGATAGAATTCGCTGAACTGTCAAAACTGATCAACAAGAAGAAAGTAATGGGATATTCGAAATTATAACGTGGAAAAGATTAAGGAAGCAGTAAAATATGGACGCAGTATGAAATCGGTGAGAAGAAAACTTGGCATAGGACAAGGCAAAATGTATGTATGTATATAAGAGGGTAATATCATGAGCAATTTTGATGACATAGTAAAAGCGGCGGAAGAATTCTATACTGACCTGTACAGTGACCAGAGCAGCCAAGCTAATTTTATTCGAAGTGGTGATGAACAGGATACAGAGGCTCCTTCTATATCTAGTGATGACGTTAGAAGGACCTCGCAAGACATGACCAGGAGAAAAGCTGCCGGAGACGATGGAATAACAGTCGATTTAATCAAATATGGAGGAGATATCATGCTTGAAAAGCTTGCGGCCCTTTATACGCAATGCCTCACAACTTCATGTGTACCAGAGAGCTGGCAGAACGCCAACATTATACTAATCCATAAGAAGGGAGACGTTAAATAATTAAAGAACAATAGACCCATTAACTTGCTTTCAGTATTGCATAAAACATTCACCAAGGTAATTTCAAATAGAATCAGGGAAACACTTGATTTGAGCCAACCAAGAGAACAGGCTGGCTTCAGGAAGGGATATTCTATGATGGATCATATCCATGTCACCAGTCAGGTAATAGAGAAAGCTGCGGAGCACAATCGACCTCTCTATATGGCTTTCATAGATTACGAAAAAACATTTGATTTGTAGAGATACCAGCAGTCATGGAGGGATTTCATAATCAAGGAATACAGGTGGCATACGTGAATATTTTGGCAAATATCTACAAGGATTCCACAGCAACCATGGTTTTCCACAAGAAAAGTAGAAACACACCTATCAAGAAAGTGGTCCGGCAAGCAGACACAATCTCTCCAATGCTATTCACTGCATGCTTAGATGGAAATATTCAAGCTCTTAGACGCGGACGGCTTAGGAGTGAGGATCAACGGCGAATATCGCAGCAACCTTCGATTTGCAGATGAGATTGCGCTATTCAGCAACAAGGAGGACGAATTACAGGAAATGATTGAGGACCTTAACCGAGAAAGTGTAACACTGGGGTTGAAGATTATTATGCAGAAGACAAAAATAATGTTCAATAGCCTCGTAATGGAACAAGAATTCAGGATCGCCAGTCAGGCTCTAGAGTCTGTAAAGGAGTACGTTTATCTAGGTCAATTACTCACAGGGGACCCTGATCTTGAGAAAGAAATTTACAGGAGAATCAAATTGGGTTGGAGTACATACGGCAGGCATTGCCAAATTCTGACGGGGAGCTTACCACTGTCGTTGAAAAGAAAAGTGTACAGTCATTGCATTCTACCGGTGCTAACATATGAGGCAGAAACTTGGAGGGTAACAAAGAAGCTCAGGAACAAGTTAAGGACCGCACAAAGAGTGACGGAACCAAAATGTGAGCCATAGACCACAATATAAGAACAAACAATGAACAGTGAACATATACAAGTCAGCATCTCCGAGAAAATGGGCTCTATTTTGCCGCAAATGTCACGAACATCCATGGTCATGTCTGTATCATCATCATCATCATCATCATCATCATCATCATCATCATCCTCTATTTAAGTCCACTGCAGGACGAAGGCCTCTCCCTGCGACCTCCAATTACGCCTGTCATGCAACATTTTTCGGTCCATCGCTCTTTGTGCGGTCTTAACTTATTCTCGAGCTTCTTTGTTAACCTGCAAGTTTCTGTCCCATGTGCTAGCACCAGTAGAATGCAAAGATTGAGCACTTTTCTTTTCAACTGTAGTGGTGAGCTTCCAGTCAGGATTTGGTAATGCCTGCCGTATCACTCCAACCGAATTTTATTGTTCTGTAAATTTTTCTACCACGAATTTTTAACTACTCGCCCAAACTCTTTAATGAGCGCTATATAGATGTTATGAATTTGTTCATGCCAGTGTGTTCCTCCTTGTAATGCACTTCCAAGCCGAAGAGTCACCGGGACTCGTACAAGGCGCCGACACCTTCTCACATATATTTAAAAAAAGAATCTGACGCAACGCCAGGCTATCCAGAGGGCCCAAGAAAGGGTGGAACATCACAGTATTAATGCCCCGACTTGGACGCGGCCAGTGGCTTCCGCGTGCCCCGGATTGGGGCACCCGCGGAAGCTCCTCAGAATCAAATAAACTTCAGTGTTAGTCTGTCTGACACACGAAGGCACCTTTCTTTGGAAATCGCCCTAATTCAATTGAAATACGTGTACGGGCGTGTCTGTATGCATAATCATAGACATTTGTTTACTGTACCAGCATATTTTTAAGAGAACAGTTGAACCTATATATTTATTGTAAATGTCCTAAACTGGTAAGCTAGGTAAGCTAGCCGAAGATAGGTAGGATAGCTAAGACAGCAGACCTAACCGCAGTAACGGTAAAAAAGAAGCAGTTTCGCCCAAAAGGCGAAGCATCAATTGCGATAGCAAATTAGTAGCGAGATATACGCAGTAAGGATAGTAGTTATTCGGCTATATAAAGTTGGACACATTCGCTTACTAACTGAATAACAAGCATGCTGTAAGTGCACACAAGCAAATACGAATAGATCACGCTCAATCCGCACACAATCGCTGTCAAAACGCTGGCGTGAGCAAGTGCGTCAGCAGCAGCGAGTGAAGGTTCGTGCGGTCTATCACTTCAACGGAAACTCAGCGGCGAAAGCACAGCACATACAAAGGCAGGAGCCGTGTTGCAGACATCTTTCAAGGTACAGTGCGCGCGACCACCCGGCGCCTCGCAAACTACAAGCACGCAGTTGCTCGCAGAGCGGAAGCCGGAACCCCTCCCTCCTTCGCTGCCTTCCCGCTTTCGTCCTTTCGTGTGGGTGAGTTAGTCGCCTGTACCTCTTGCACCCGGTCGCAAGATACGCATTTGGTGCCACAGCGAAACGTCGCCTCCCATACCTCCTTCCCTCCCCCCCCCCCCACGGTCTTTCGCGCTACCGAAAAAGTCACGTTTGCTCTCCGCCGGGAGTTCGCTCCCCGTGAAAGCGCGCGTCCCTCGCGCGCAGCCACTCGCACATACAGCATATGGCGCGTGGTGACGATTTTATCGCCATTGGACTTTATACGGAACCTCACGGCGACGGCGACGGCAAAAATGTACTTGGAGTGCTCATATAATTGCTATCGCAATAAAATCACTTACCGCCAGCTGCTGTCAGGGCCGCCCCAGGGAAAGCCACCGTGCCTGTGGTGACGGTGGATATAGTCCCACCTGCACGGAAATCATTCCAGTGGCTTTCCCTTTAGATCCAGAGAAATAATTCTTATCGCTACAAGAAAGCTAGCATGCACGCTTGCCAACTTTTAGTAAATTATGTGTAATCATTTGTACGCAAAAGCAATCGCAACGCATTAAGATGAATTTTAGAAAATCTTCTGATAATTTAGCACTCTTTGCTGGAATTGTAAGTTTCGGCCTAGTGGGAATTCTCGTGCGGTGTGCGAAGAATGTGTAGCTGGCCCAGTCTTCTCAATAAAATTGCTTCTGGATTGCTTTCAGACAGGTAATATAAATCACCTGACTGCAATAAAGATGTCGACATAACTTGGCTGTCATAGGTCGTAGTCCGAGCGAATCAGTGAAGATCGGAAAGTCAGTGTCTGAATTGTGAAGCGAGTAATGTACACTGGGTGAGCGCCATATAAAAATAATTGCATTGCATTGAGACAGTGTAGCCGGAGCATTCGTTCACACAATGACCCCAGCGTTGAGGATCACATCGTTATTCGACACAGCGTTTACACAAGTTAGCAGCAGAGGAAAAGAAGCCAGAATAAGATGCCTTGACTCGGTCTGTGCTCCCTGCAATAGGTGCACATAGTCTCACAATAAAAACTAGAAGAGATAACGCGATCTCTACTATAAACCGACAAATGTAAGGGAAGCGATGCACGTGCCCATTTTGCTGAAAATGTGGCTGTTATATTGGAGCTAGGGCTAAGAGTTTATTAAGATAAGAGTTTATAAGAGGCAAGAGTAAAGGATAAGAGTTGGAGGTTGGCTGAGCCATAGACATATATGGCTTTCGTCTTAATAATTATACGTAGAAAGGAATTATATCTATCCCAAAGGAATATGACACCGTTTACCATTTGTCTAAGAAACAAATATGACAAACCGAAAGGGTCCTCACAGACTCGGCGGAAAAGGCTGGTATGGCTGGACCTTTCTCACACTGATAACGCAGACGCTGTGAAGTTTTGGAACATATGTGCATGAACGGTGCAAGAACTGCGGCGTGTGCCATTACGCCACATGCTCGGTCAATTCACCAAGTCAGAAGATCAATGTAGTTTTGTGTGGTGTTTACAGGTCCCGCACAGACAGGGTATATGAACCAACTATCTGCAAAAAAGTTTGTCTTTGTAAGACGAAAACTATTGTTGTCTGTATCGAATGGTATGCCATCAGGTGATACAACACTGATTTTCTTTTACCAATAGTATTTTAACCCTGTAAAAAACTATCAAATGGACTACTGACCCTGGATGCTGTACGGACCGTTACTGCCCATTTTTACCGCCGTTTCTTGTTTTATGCACTCATCAACAGGCATCGAACAATTATGTTTAATATATTATCGTTCGAGGAATACAACATGCATGAGTGCTCAGGTATAGTAATATTCGCTCGTGGAAGCGCTGATGCCAGTGTAGCGGCCGTGCCGTATATTATTTTAGCGACAGGCAGCTCTATGGAAGGATGGATGCTGAACCCCTTGTCCCCTTGGCAAATGACACAAACAGTGTACCAGAGAAATTCAACATCATCTTAGTTCAACAATGCATACCAATCCATACGTCCGTGTAGGCCAAAATCTCAGTCAGAGAAGCGTTGGTATGTGGATGGCAACCTTCAGTGACAGCTAGTATAAGTATGCTCACAACACGTCGCATCGGGACTCACCGCGTCTAGTTCGGAAACCGCAGACGCAACAGAAAATGTTTATTTAAGATCACTGATGCCAAATCAGGACCCGAATAAAAAAAATTTTAGGCTTGAATTTTTCGTGAGAAATAATTTTAGCCAATCCGGATGCCAGATATGTCATTATTGAAGGCGGCCAGTCAATGGGAAAGCGAACTTACGGAAGAAAAGCTTTATGAATCTAACGAGTCAACTTCCCTCGTTAAACGTGTTTATTCCTGAGCTCAGAAGTGCCGATAGTGTGTAGACTGACTCAGCTGCTACGCTAGGCCTGTCCTTTGGTGGTCGAAAACGATATTGGCTGGAGCGTATGGCAGAGGCTAAAGTTGGTGAACTTCAGCTTCAAAAAACGGGCCCCGAATTCACAAAGCCTTCTTAAGCTAGAATTGTTCGTAAGACAAAATTTCATCCAATCCGGATGCAAGAGATATTATTATCTAAGGCGGCCGGCCAATGGCGAATGGCACTTACGAAAGAAAAGCTTTGTGAATTTGGTCCCTGTTTACTACTGGGGCGAAATTCACTCAATGAACTTATGATCAATTTTGGCGTAAGAAAAGTCTTACGAAAAAAAAAACAAAGCTAGAATTCTTCCTATCATCAGCAAACTTGCGATGTCCACCGCTGCAAAGACGAGTGCTGTAGTCGAAAAAATGCGTATTTGTTAGGGCAGCACAGGTGCGAACTTCAGTACTTCCACGTAATAGCAAGCGTAAGTCGATTCACAAAACCTAAACAGCCATCCCAGATGACGATTTAAGAAGATATTTCTACGATAGAGGTGTAGCAGTCTTACGAACATCATTATGTCTATCTGCGCCGCTCGAGGTGACGCAGATAAGTGTTGGAACGCGCTGTTGAGGCTGATTGTCCAGAGGCCCCAACTGATAGGCGAGGATGGCACTTGCACTTATATCTTTGTGGCGCGCTCTGATTTGTCATCTCAAAATTCATTGAACTGTTTAGTGCATAATTATATTGAGCATGCGCTGCTGTGGAAGGCAGTGACATTTATGCTGTGCGGCGAACTTCTGCTTAATGTCTGATAGGCTCTTTCTGTATGCGCACAGTAGCCTGAATTTTCATACTCGTCATGACACTCTATCGGGTGTTAGCAAATATAAGTATACTGTGTATCTCCGACGACCATCTAGTTTGTCATTATGTGTTTTCAGCGCAATTCTATCGTATTCTTTTTCTACTTTTTCTCGCAATGGATGGCGCGCAGGTTGGCCGTATGTGCATGCGCTTCAGCGCAAGGGACCGGCTTAATCAAATCATCCAGTAGATATAGCTAGACGTCAGGCTGCGAAATCTCAAGCAAAGGCTGCAGACACACCGGAGCAAAGGGAGGCCATATTAGTACGTTCTAGAGAAGCTTACCAATCGCGGAAGCGTGTATTGTTGAAACACTGCGTGTATAGTCTTTACAAAACCAAGCCAAACAGACCTTTCACTCGTGATAACTAGGTTTACAAGAGTTAAACATCAACAAATTTTTGGCTAAGAAATTGCGTGCGAACAGGGAATTTCTTAGTGAATTCCGCCGCTGGTTCTTAGTACACTGCGCAAATAGAAGAGTCGCAAGTGCTTGAGCTCAGTTATCGGAGCGATATTATGGATCAACGGCAGGTTTCCTGGGATCCATTTGAACGTCCTGGGATCCATTTGAACGTGTTCGAAAGACTGCAGGATTAGCTGATTTCGTGTCGACTGCGCAACATTGCACAGCTTCGTGTCTTCAGTCACGACATCGGCTGCAGCCGTTTAACAGTACAATAGAATCATGGTACGGAAGTGACACTAACATCAGAAGTGAGGTAAATGCGCACCAAATGCAATCATTCTGTCGCTAGTTAATAATCCGTCGTCGACGCAGCATGTAAGAAAGATTTAGAAAAATTATTTACTAAGGAATTATCAGCCTTTCCAAGCCTTGGTGCAGCCAAAGGGAATGGCGAGAAATGAAACTGATATCCGGTGTCACATAAACATGCATAAGCGCAGTCAAGCAGCTCATGCACATTTCTTTTTTGGGATGGAGCATATATTTGTCACCTCACAATATATTGTTATTCAGAAGAACAGGCTAGTATCTCCCGTTAAAATAAATTAAGCATTTAATATTAAACGGCGCTGGCTCCTAACGTACCAAAATTATTGAAGAAATAGTGCATACAGCGCAGGTTCAAGTATGCTCCTGCGAGCTCCTGCAAGAACCAGCGCCTTTCCAGACACTACCTGTGCACCCCAGCGTCATTGCAGGGAAACCAGCGCCTTTTTCAGTGTGACGCAGCGCTTTTCCAGTGACCTCACCGGTGTCTCAATGATTGTGTGGAGCTTAGAGCGATCATGTATTGAAAAACCCCTTAGTTTTATACTGGAAGGCACTGGAAGTCGCTGGTGTTTGCAATAGGGTGGTCCATGAGAATATGGTATGCGACATTGCTAGAACCTTTGCATTGATTTCTTTAACAGAAGTAATGAATCTGCCTTTTACGGTGACAAAATAGCTGCACGAACTAATACAGGTATCTCCATCAACCAACACAATGGTTGGAGAAAAAGATATTTTAAACGCTTACCTGGTTTCCCTGACGCCTGCGGCTTTACCGGGGGCTTGATTTGCTGGTTATTTCTTTCACCTGCTCCTAATTTGCATAGGCACATATTTTCATTAAAAAGACAACCCAAGGAGACATTTCCCTAATGATTATGATTCAAAACTACTCCATGTTGTCTATCTATGCTATGTATATAGCATAGAAGCCCGCGAATGCGCACATAATTGCCGCGCGACTGACCGCTCGAGGCACTTCGCCTGTATTCGGGGGCATCTTTCAAGCTCGGAAAAACACTTTTATGATGCACGCATTGAGCAACAGAAGGCTGTATCAGGAGTTTTTATAGTGCTCTACAATTTTTTCATTGACACTTTTCATCGAATTATCATAGTTGAAAAGCTGAATAATTATTTATGACTAATTATCTAATAAAGTGGAATGCAAAAAATAATCTGAGTATCTCTAAACGACCGCAAACAGCATTACGTTGGTTCTGTGGAGCTAGGTGGCATTTGCATATTTTTAAAGTTTGGCTAAAGTTACGTGGGACACCCTCTATATACATATATACATATCCATATATATGTACTTATACTGTACATGTGTACAGTATATACAGCGCTTATATAGCCCTTGTGCACCGCCGCGCCCCTAGCGGTCTCCATGCAAACCAGAGCTACGGACCGACAACGGACGACGAGGGGCAATGCTCGGCCCTAAGGTGCTTCGTCCCTAAAACGTTGCGAGGCGAGAAGATGGTAAAGACTTCCGACACTGCTCTACGAGCGTCCCGTCCTGATTTCATCGAAAACCTCCGAGCCGCCACCAGAGGCACCGGCAACAGTCACCAGCGCCGCGCGCGATCGGTGCGAACGCGGGCAAAACGCCAACGGCGTCGACAACACTTCTGCTCGTTGCTGGTGCGGCTACATGTCCAAGTTGATACAGCTGATAAAACTATCTTTACTCCGTGTAGCTCTCTACTAATTTGCTATCGCAATTGATGCTTCGCCTTTCGGATGAAACTCTGACAATAATTTTTTTAACACGAGAGTGTTTTTATCCCAGGTTTCACGACTGATTTTCGGCAACAATAGGGAGCCTACATGCAATCGCTTGCATGTAGGCTCCCTAGGCAATGAATGTAACTTCTGCCATCTGGGAGCGGTGAAGCCAAGTACTGCATCGGGACACAAACGAGCACAGACAGGCAGCGCTTCCGTAGTCACAGCGCAGTGGAGACTCAAAGCGTGCTGTAGCCACAAATAAAGAAAGAACCAAGTGTAAACTGCTTCATGACTTTACAAACTCATCATTTTCAATAAAGTACTGTGATATAAATTATTTTAAAACTGTCCGACGGCAGGATTCGAACCAAGGACCCCTAGTACAGAATCCCGACATTGCAACCATTACGCCACGGACGCTTTTTTTATTTTCTTTATTGCTACGTCACGGACGCATACACCCACACGCTGCGCAGCCTAGAATGCCCTTATGAATTTCTCGCGGGCTCAGGGTGTCAATCCGCCTGGCGCGTTTCAACTGCATTCGCCAACCCGAAGCCGTGCGTGAAGGAAACATGCAACATGGTCGCCGTCTCGCAAATCGTGCGCCGTTTGGTGCAGCGGACCATGAGTTCATGAAGCAAACATGCAACAGCTTCTGTGAAGACACGTTTCACTTTCGTGTTCTATCGATTCCTATGAAAGAGGGATCAACCATATTTTTGTATGTTGTTTTTAGGGGGAGGAGCAAACACCTTAAGCCATGGTAAAAGAAACGGGGCGTAGACGAGGCGCAATAATTTAATGGCTGGCAGACCACTCGCACGACAACCGTTGTCGGGATCAGTGATTTGTGTGCCGGTGGACCGCTCGCATAGCAACTCAGTGACGATTGGATGTAAATGTTTGGGACGGGACACCGAAGGATAGAAAACGCGGCCACGCTGCCCCGAGCAGGCGTTCTGCACTCAACTTACAGTGCTATGCGCCATCGGCACTGCGAGTCTGCCAGTTCCAACTTGTATTTCTGTGTATGTATCTTGTAATACGTTGTAAATACAAATTGTATTCAAGCTGTATTCAAGCTTCATACGTATCTGCTTCAAATCCATCGGAAGCCTCCGGTGAAGCTATCGCCGCTATTACTGGCGAAAGTTTTCTTCACAAGCTCACACCGCCTCGGCCAATGCGTCTCGGGTACCAAAGTGGGGAAGCAACACTCGTACCCTCGAAAGAGAGGGAGAGGAAGCTGGACTTTAGTCTCAGTGACCCAAGTTGGTCTGATGGTTGGCTTCAAACCCTTTTGCCTCTGAACATCAGCCCACAACACTATGAATGTGACCACAGACTACCCAGGGACCGAAGGAGGCGGGAAAACTGTTAGACACAAACATACATATATAGAATCATGAATAGAAACTTACAAACATACAAACACAGATTAATGTCCCCTGTATGTTCGTGTAGTTCTCTAAGAGGGCATTAAATTACTCTAGTAAATCCTTCAAAGCGTCAATCACCCGTTATTTGGTATGTTTCCCAGTGTCCTGAAAACCCTGTACGGTACCATGATTTCTTATTTGTATAGCAAGTGCAATGCATGGCGTAGTTTTGATGTTAATAGCCACCTTTGCGAATAATCCACGAACCCTCATTTTGAGCGTAGTTATTTGTATTCCACGAGGTACATAGTCAGTTGTTTATAAGTACTAAGTCAACCCTACAAGCTAGATGGCTTATACTTGGCAAAAATAAAAGGCAAATTAGGTGATATGTGTATCGTTACTGTTTGGATCAAAACGGGTTTTGCAGTAAATTACGTATACAGGAGCTGCATGCCGTTTTATAAGCATGTTTAATTGAACGCCACCGTTGTGATGGGAGACCTACAACTGACACCGTGGCAAAATGTAGAAAAAATAGGCTGCCCATTACGCATAATGCAAATGCGAAATGAAACATGTGTCCGTAATAACGGGCAAATGCAGTGAACTACGTATGAAAGGCTTCAAACCTTTATAAGTACGTTTAGAAATGGAGCAGATTTTATCGCGCTGTGGCGGAAAAACTATAACTGTAACCGAGATAAAATTTAAAGAAAACGGGGCGAAATGTATATGTGACGTCTTTTCGATGGCGAATATGTCAGTACAGGCACATAGCAAAAAAGTGCTCGAAATCACTGTACGGCAGTTATAAACTTGGTTTTTCCAATTTTCCAAGATAACTAAACGACACAAGTTTACATTTCGTGAAAATGCGGTATATATTATGTTCAATTAAGGCAAACTTTAACGTTTCTCACTAAGGTATTTGATTTGCAAATATTTACTGAATCCTCATTTTCTGTCTATTATGTAAGGTAAGACAACTGTGATAGCTTTTTCGTTATTCTAGGTGAATAAACTAGGAACGCGATAATTTTTTTATTATTTCGTGTGAATAAATTCACGGTGCCGTTGAAGTGTAGGTTACGTTTACTGTGTGTATTGTAATTAAAACACTTGCTGTGAAAACAAGCAAGTGCTCTACAGTGCTGTAAATGTGTTTTAGGAATGATATCAAATATACACAGTCCTACAAGAACACCACGAAGAGCCACCCAGGTCAAACTTGATTTAATGAAGGGGGCGGGGGCATTACCTTGATATGCTAACGAAGGTAAGTGTGGGTTGGCGCAGTACACCATTTGCAAACATTCGTTAAACATATGCTTTAAAATGTTTTTTGCCAGCGAAGTTTCAAACGAGCGTCATATGCATGCACCGGTTCAAAATGTGTGGCTTAGATAAAGACAACTGAAGTTTCTAATGAAACTGCTCAATAAAAACGTTTCTCTGGAAACTGGGTTCTTACTGTCAAAAAGTCGCAAAATTTGTCATCGTTTTTACACTGACATTTTTCGGCGGAACATACCGTTGGAGTCTTTTGGCTTCCGCGCACGTCTACGCCGTCTTGGTTCCTCGTCTTCATCTTCATCATCATCATCTAAATTAGAACAGATAAAACACACATTGTATATGGCTGTTTTCTATTGCAAATTCTCTTAAAAAGGATCAGCCAAGAATTAAACGTTTCATTTACGTCAACAATATTCACTCAGCAAGTACAAAAATCAATATGCATAAAAAGTTATACCTGCAATAAAGTTTTTCGCTTTAGCTGCATTGTTTGCCTTCATGGGCCAATAAAAGAAGTTCTAAAATCCAAGAAGGCGTAAGCTAAAAAAGATTTTATTGAAGCTGAAAATCTTTCGCTAAGCAAGTACAGCACTCAATGATCAATAAAGGCACAAAACTATTCTGTAGACTACAAAACTTTTCCTCACCAGGTCCAACAAACATTGATCATCAAACGCCTCAGCTGCAGATCAAATAACTTATTGGTGGTCCAGAACATTCATTCGCTAAGTCTAACATGCACACTGGTAAAAAATTCAGAGCCCTTCCACTATATGTAAAGATGGAAGACCAACGTAGCTGTTGGTTTTGTTCATTTATATTTTATTTTCTTTATTTGGTGGTTATGGTAGATGGTTGAAAAGACACAGCACATAAATTCGTTGCGATGCCGCGCGCCGTATGCTGCATGTCCGAGTGAAAGTGAGTTTAGGTGACTAGATTCGCACCACCTTGCACCATCGCCGACAACATGTTAGGCCGCTGCCTAACATTCGCTTCTCGTTGTTTTCGCATCCATTCAAGCTGTTGATTGCGGCGACGCTCCTTGAAGGCGTGAGCGACGTGTCGCGAGCGACACGGGTCTTACCCATACCGAGTCCAAAGGGCAACTGATGGCGTCACTAGGGAAATCGATATGTCAAGAGAAAATGAGACACAGCTATCGCTTGGTAGATTATTACGTTTTATCACTGGCATTTCGATACGCATCGTCATAGACTAGTGTTTGGGGAACAGCGCTCATCGCTCCGGTGCATTGTTTTTGTCTCTTTCGCTCCCTCGTGTAACAAGGGTAGATCAAGGGTGCGTTACATGTCCCCGAGCCCACAGGGGTGTGTACCATTGAGCTCGGACCCTTTCTGCACTATCACCAAAATTGGCCGACATGACAGGAGTATGCGCCATTGAGCGTGGACCCTTTCTGCACTATCACTAGGATTGGCCCACTTTGTTGTTTGACGCGCCCTTTTGCGCGAGGACGCGATCCGCCATAACCTAGCCATATACAGCGTCGCTGTAAACTTTCTTGCGAAAAGAGAAACAAGCAGAAAAACAGAACGTTTCTTTTGTGACATATCGTTTCTGTTCTCTTTTATAACTTATTTTTCTGTTATTTCCGAGAAATAAATGTTTATTTTTTCCAGCTTTTTAGATAGACACATTGTTAGACAGTTTATTTGATTAGGAGCAAGGCTGCTGCTCAGAGCAAACTCCAATGACCCCTATTTAAATATATGTAAAAGGCAGACACGCAATGCGCCTAGACAGAGCAGAGTGGGCAAAAGGGTACACCAGCTGCCGCAATAGCGCATCACCGCAATGCCATGACACCCTCGTTGTCTCTTGCAGGCCTGTATTATGCGCACGTTCGTTTACCGCGCAAGCTCTCGCCTGCGTTCTAACTGCGACTCGGTAAGGCCCAATGCACAACGTGCCAAGCTTCTCAACGCACTCGCTTGCCTGTGAGGAGTTAGACTCGAAGGACACACAGGAGCATTCAATGGGACATTGGGCCGCCCCAAAATCTCGAGTTTGCCCACACCCAAATTTCAAGTTGCCCCACCTCCAAATTTAGGTAGGCCCAACCCCACGTTCCAGTTGTGCAAACCCCAAATTTCAAGTTGGCCCACCCCAAATTGAAGTTGGCTCACCTACAATTGTATCATGGCCGACCGCCAAATTTCAGTTGGGCCAACCATCACCCCCAAACTTCAAATTGACCCACCCATAAGTTTACCATTCTCCACATGCAAATTTCAGGTTGACCTATCCCCAATACATAAGTTGGCCCACCCTAAGTTTCACTTCGCCTACCCAAAATATCTAATTGGCCCACCTCCAAACATCCAGTTCGCCCACCCCAAATGTAAGTTTGCACATATTCCCAATTTCAAGTTGGCCCATCCGCAAATTTCAATTTGGCACACACCCATATATAAGTTGGCCCACCCCCAAATTTCTAGTCAGCCCACTACCAAACCTTAAGTTGGCACAACCTCAAATTTCAGTTTCCCCACTCCAAACTTCAAGTTGGGCCACTCCCACATTTAACTTGGCCAACCATTAAATTTTAGTTGGCCCTCACTGAAATTTTAGGGTGGCCGCCCTTGAAATTTTATTAGCCCACCTCCTAATTTCAAGTTGTCCCAACCAGAAATTTCAGTGGGCCCACCTCTGCTATAACATTTTCCATGCACTTTTATGGGTAATAAATTTTTATTGTTTATGTTGTTCTTTATCACTTGTAAAGCTACCAATCATGTACATTTACTCAATTATAACAAATGTCTTAACTTCGCAAATTATGCATTCCTGTGTAGATACACGGCATTGCACTTTTCGCATGATGGAGCTGCAGTACTCGCCAAAGAATGCTTACGCATTAAAAAGTGAAGGCTGCTATGCTTTATTGTCACAGCGGTAAGAAACTTTGTAAAATTGATAATTTCTGTGACTCCTCTACAGCTATAAAAATTGTTGGGGCTGTGTTTGACGTGAACCCAACATTTGATGCAACAGCTATTCTGCCATCTGATGTACTTCTAAGTGCTTAGTTCCTGTGGCCCTCAATAACAGATGCTGGTATCTGTAAACAGTAAGCAGAAGGGACTGCGCAGATAAAAAGATACGTTTTAGACATTGCAGATGTTTTCCGGATGAACAGTTACAGGTGCATGCACTTTAGTAGTAGGGTTTCCATCGCGTCTAAAAAAAGGGATGCTTGAAAATTCGTGTTCGGTCCTTTTAACTCTTTCCATGCCGTGCCCATGAGCATCATTAGTTCTCTATCGATGGTTTGAAACGCCGCTTTTGAGACCTTCCGCGCCACTCAAGAGCACACTGCGCCATCAGACGTGAAAGAGGAGAAACTATATTTTTGTTTTCTATGCAGTTCGCTTTTTTTTCAGCCAGGCGGTGATATTTAAATGCGCTCCGAAGTTTTGCGATCGTCAGAGCAGAACGCAAAACTATCCGGCTCCAGAAACAGCACGCGCGCTTTGCGAGATCGCAGATATCATGATTCCGCTGCCTCTGCGGCTGATCTTATCGATACATTGAATAGCTGCGAGTCAGAGGATGCTGACTTTTCGTTGGAATTAGAAACGGAAAGTGACGACGACGCAAACCAGCCTGGAACATCGGCGGCCGCAGCCCGGCATGCCTAACTCTAGTGCTTGCAGGTATATTTTTGTAGCTGAATACCTGTTCAAAAAGTTGTCGCAGTTTCACCTGAAAGGCAAAGCATCAATTGGGATAGCAAATTTGTAGAGAGCTATACGGAGTAATGATATTAGCTTTATCAGCTTATAAACTTGGACATGCAGCAGCACCGGCAACACGCAGAACTGTTGTCGACGCCGTCGGCGTTTTGCCCGCGTTCGCTCAAAATGCGTGCCGCGTTGGTGACTGTTGCCGGAGCCTCTGATATAAATGGGCACTTGGTGCCGCAGCTAAACGTCGCCTCCCTTCCCTCCCCCTCCCCAACGGCCTCTCGCGTGCCGGAAGAAGGCGCGTTTGCTCTACATATATGGTGATTGTAAAGGAGGAAAGAGACGCCTACTTCTCCAGCCCTTAAGGGAGCACCGCGCAGAACGCGCGTTTGTTCTCCGCCGTGCGTTCACTCCCCGTGAAAGCGCGCGCCCCTCGCGCCCTTTCACTCGCACATACAGCGTTCGGCGCGCGGCGACGATGGCGCTGAGCCGTGCTCCCTCAAGGGCTGCAGAAGATAGCGCCAACCTTTCCCTTTCCCTCAAGAACCACTTATCATCGGCGACGATTTCATCTCCATTGACGTCATACAGAACCTCACGGCGACGCCGATGGCAGAAATCTGCTTTTGAGTGTCCACATAATTGCTATCGCAATAATAAAATATTTTGATCTTTTCCGAGATAGTGTCTAATAACCGGCAATATATTTTTCATATCTCATAATTCTTGTACCATTTTTACTTAGAAGATACAAGTGTGTCTTCACAAACATTGTTCAATTTTATTGCACAATTTTGATTTCACCAATTTGTATCTTTTTTATGACATTTATCTCGTTAATAAAGCTTTAATGGGTCAAAAGGGCATTCGTATTTATTTCTGTTTAAATATTACATTAAATATTGAGTGCAGTAGTTCCTTCAGAAAAAAAAAAACTTCTCCGTACCATACAAAAAACATATTTTCCCCATGGTAGGGGATTCCTTTCTAAGCTCTGGGGTTCCTTTCTAAATAGATGGGAAAAGAGAAATTGTGCTTCTCAGCAACCACTGCACCGATTCCATTGCATATGAAAGAAAAAGTATAAATCTAGTAACCGTTGGGAGCAGTTTTTTATAAATTTATAAAAATTGTCTAAAATTGCAAAACATAAGAAAATGATACTATGAAGTGTACAACTGCTTTTGAGCAATAAAAATTATATCACAAATCTGTACACTGCATCTAATATTAATTATGAAGCAGGCAAAATTTATGTGTTATACATGGCTCTAAAGTGTACCGCTAATATGAACTTAAACTTCTGCAAAACACTCATGGATGTTCTAACAAATTCATGTAAGTACAGAATTCTTCATCTAAATTAATGAATTTGGTTTTTCTAATGAATGCAGTTTGCAGAACTGCGGTATTTGTTTTTAAGGCATAGTTAAGAATTTATAAGCTTCATGCTTCTTTGATATGATCCCTAAAATGCAGCAAATATCTATAAAATCTATCCAGGTGATATCTCAGAAAAGCATTTCTGCGTTATGCGAAATACTGAAATGCTTGGATGCACCTGTTTTGCAGCTTTATCTTATCCAGAAACTAAGAACAATTGGTTCGCGCAAACGAAATTTATCTGCCTATATTTGGGTGGCTGGTGCAGCTTCGCGCAAATGGTAAGGGAGGATACTAAAGAGATAAACAAAGCTCTTTCACTCATAGTATTGATGACAGATCTTTCGCTTTACCCTATGGGTGCCAATTCTGTTAATAATAAATAAGAGGGTGCATGAACGTAAACAAAAACATATAAATGATAAAATCTCTGATCCACTGACACAAAATTTCTGCTGTCAAAATAAAATTTTTGTCTTTTTTTTCATTTCATTTTTTATTGCATGATTTTTACAGTTATGATAACGAGCTTTGAAGTAAAAAAGTCGAAGATATGGTGTCTTCGTCATCATTTTTTCAAGACACGAATGACCACCTTACAGCAGCCCCATCAGCAAGGTTTACCTTCACGTATCTCCATCATTCTATAACACTAGCCAAGGCAGTTTCATGAGCCATGGTAAATAAGTTGGCTCTCCGGCTGTCAATAAATGCGTAACTTTCGAATCACTAGATGTGACGACTTCCTGTGAAACCACGGTGTTACACGCACATCGTGACGGAGGAAGTATTTAGGGCTGCTAAAATCAGGTAAGCAGCCAGGTCTATTTCCTCACTGGAAGCACCACAGATTTTGTCAGAGAATTGTTGAAGTTCTTACCATAAACCTTATTTGGCTTCGACCTGCGCCTCCGTCTTCTTCGCGTCTCCCCATCATTTTCATCGCCTAGTTGAGTGCAAAGAACGCGTATATTCAAGCAAAACTTTTGTTAATCAAGTACAATAGTCAATACAAATAACAGGCATAAACCGACAATACATATTTCATTGTTGCTGCAGCACTTCACATATACGCTCAATAAATCTAAAAGCACTGGGTCACAAATAAAATATATCGCTGCTGCTGCTACGCTATCAAACTGGAGGTACAATCTTAGAGCACAAAAGGCATGAACCGATATACATAGAGGGTGTTTCAGCGAACACTTCCAAAATTTTTTAGGAATTGTCTGTGGCAGATGGCACAATTCTAGTCGATGAGCTGGTCTGATCGAAGAGCAGGATATTACTTCGAACTAAGTAAGAAATATTCACTAATTATATTTTGAACTAATCACCTTACGGCACATGTTGCAATTTACAAATTCTGGTGGGTGAGGCATATCCTCTTGCAAGGCATATCTACTTGAAAATAACTACGTAGGTACACCAGCTACGAGATATGCCCCGTCAAACGTGCGATAAAATGCACTGTCGTTTTATTTATTTTTTATGAAACATCGTTTGATGCACTGAAGCACAAAAGTAACGGCAACGCCAATGCATTTATACGCAGAGTGCGGGAATTAATATCTCGAAACTAGTGTAATCCTCAGAATTCGTTTCAAGTGGATCTGTCTTGCGAACTCCCCGACTAGAGTTTGCAAATTACAATATATGCATTAAGGTAGTTGGTTAACAGCTTAATTAGCGAAGTTTTAGAATAACACAATTAGACATAATAATTTTTAGTACAAGTAATGTCCGCCTCTTTGAGCAGACCGGCTTCTGGACTAGAACTGTGCGATCTGCCGCAGGCAGTTTCTAAAATATTTCAAAGTGTTCGCTGAAACACCCGGTATATTGAGCTTGTGCTACAAGAGTGTAGCTTACCTAATCCAAATATCAGTATGCTTACAAGCAAACGATAATAAAATTTGAAGTTGGCCTGATGGGTTTTTAATGAGAGGTACTCATAACCTAAGCAATTTAGGCTAAGCTACAAGACCAAAACCTGTCAATTTTTTATAAAATCTCTTTAAATAGCGCCTGATCAGGCTATGGGGCAGCTGGCGGTAATTGGATATGGTGTAAGCTCTATCGCGTTGACTCAGATATTACTCAGCGCACCGCAGGTAGGAGAGCCCTGGGTGGGACCCAATATTGTACGTCATGCTGAGTGGCCGCGTGTTGCCAGGCATTGGTTAATTCCGGAGAGCGGTAACGTTTTCATTTTCAGTTTTAGAACTTTTACTTTCGCGTGCATCTCGTGAGGCATCCACTCACATTCCGGACGGAAAATATTCCACAGAGAATGCTCTATATTTTCGGGTTCAGTAACTTTGCTTTTTACGCTGGGCAAAATTTTCTTGCAATGGGTGTTTAGGAGTTATGAGCTGCATACAAAATCTGCGATTATGCCCTGCTACGTCACTAAGCGGTGGCAACCAGAACAAGGCTCCGCTATGCCACGTGCGTAATCAGACTAAATGAACATTAATTGATCCCTAATTGATGTAATTGACAGCAGTTGTTTTTATCAACATAGACCTTATGAAATGCAGAAACACGGAACTAGACTTTTTGGATGATTTCTTGTAACTTTTCATTATAAGCACGTGCCGCAAGGTTTTAATAAAAAAATGAAATGTTTAATTCCTTTACTCAATGAAGGGACACCTCTATTTTTCTTGCAAACGACGTTGACGTGTGAAGATAATTGATCCCACGTAACGAATTTTGAGTAGTTTCGTAGGCTTCCTTGATTTATTAGCAGCAGGAAACACAATGAGGCAGAAGCCATGCATCGCATCGATCAGCGCTACACTACGAATGGTACTGGTCGTAAGCACTTACCGTTCATTATTTTTGGCTTCGACCGAGACGAATGCTCTTGATCTGAGGATCCATCCTGCGGCTTATCGCCTGATTCGTCATCCTCTGAATTGAATACAAGAGAAGGGGTTTCGGTAAACCGGCTTTATTATTTACCGCTGGCTAAAACCACACGCAAAAAAGGGTATTTGCTCACAGTGCTGCCACTTGAATTCGTTAGTAGCGTGCCTCTGAAGTATAGTGCGTGAGAAACAGTAACAAGGTGACCAAGTAAATGGCACTAGATTTTCACGTGACACTTGCCCTGAATTATGTATTGGCAGATATTTTGATAGTCAATTCATGACTGAATGGTCACAACGGTGGCAGCCAGTGTTCTTATATTTTATTTCAGCCACAATTGGTCAGTCTGGTGTGTACTAAGTGGATTTTCAACAATCACAAGATGTCAGAGTACATTTTGTGCAACCTAGAATATCCTCTTGTCAGTTGCCCCCTGCGCCATTTTCCTCTGCGGTACCTTTAGTTCTGGACAATACTATTAAATAGAAATGAAACAAAACACATTTTTTGAGCGCACAACTTGGTTACTTGCATATAGATTTTCAATGTATGCTCCACTTGAAATGTTGTGTGGACGGTTTTTTCGCTATAGAAATGCACTGTTCTAAGTTTTTTTTCAAAGCATGTCTGGGTCGCAAGATTTATGGGTGGAAAATGTAGCTAAGGCTTTATGGATTACTTTTGCGCTTCCTTTTGCATCATCATCACAGCTACTGTTCAAAAAACACGGAAATGCATTGAACTTAGCGCCGTTCTGCATGGTACTTTATTTGATCTTATTTATTTTATAATTTCTCATTTATTAACTAGAACACACCATCAATTTCTCACTAACGCCGTACAAATTTGAGGAAGATACACGTATTAGTTAATGCAGTTAGGCCAGTCAGTAGGCTTCGTCTTACAGAGGCAGAAATGTATATGTAATGACAATAATCAGCACAAGCTCAATAGTCGGGAAAGTGCTCTTTAAAACAAGCAAATACACAAGTAAGTCGTGTGAGCATAAGGCATGGTTCAGAGTCCTGCCTCATGCAATCTGCATGCTCGGCGCAATGCAGTGGCATCACCTCGTAAAACATTCGCAGTAAATGCGTGAAATCTCTAAAAAAGCAATTTGTTGAAATGCATGTTCAGAACGACCAATACAAGAAGGAGCTCTAGCTTTATGCCAACTCTGATATCCCTATTCCAATGCATGTAAAATGCCGAAATGATTTATCAGACACCACTCGAGCTATTGCAGTGAAATGTGTTGTGTTTTGAGATAAAAACGTAAATTCTAGCCACTAAGCTTAAGAAGCAAAAATTACCACTTTTGACAAAGTTTCACTTGAATTGCCAATAAAGGGGGAAAAATCTTAAATTAGGTTATATTCGGAAAAATTAAAGAACAATTTTTACAAATCCGTAACTCTGCACCAAAAAAATATGGCCGTTCTGTAAACTACATCTGCTAGAGCTTCCCAAGCGAACAAAGGTGATATG
Organism: Dermacentor silvarum; assembly: GCF_013339745.2. Lineage (NCBI taxonomy): Eukaryota > Metazoa > Arthropoda > Arachnida > Ixodida > Ixodidae > Dermacentor > Dermacentor silvarum. Next base: position 38,004,566 of record NC_051160.1, read on the forward strand.
AATTTTCAACCTACGTGAAATTTGTACAGTGTCTATGGGAGTTGAGCTAATGTACTAGACACAAATTATTGGTATATTTCAGAGGAGTGTACAATATTTAATTTTTTTGCTTTAGAAGATCTACGAAACAGGGTCATTTTCAAGAATTGTGATAGCCTTGAGTATTTAGTCAGTTACATCTTGCAATACCTGGCAGTTGATTATTTTCAGCGAAGCAACGCTTACAATTTATCGAAGAAAAAAAGGACGCCCCATAATATTGCTTCTTTTAGTGACTAGGTTATAATTGTTGTTTTTCAGTAAACGTTATGAAATATGGCACAGTGGTTGCCGAAAAAACAAAGGAGTTTCTGCGTTCCGGCGTACTCGTTCCGGTGCTGCCGAGCTAACGCTTCTTCTTGGAAACGATGGAAAGGCCTCAAGTGAAGCAATGCATAGACGCTAAAACGCAAGGTTAGATGCATTATTTGGGATAAAACAGATATTTTATACAACACAAATTCGTGATCAAAACGTAATAGCGCTTACCGTCCGCTGTAATCATACAGACCAGAAACCATCCCATGGCAATATACAGTAAAATTCTCATTGTTAGCGTTTGCTTTATAAAGTTCGTTTGAAACCTGAGTGTTTCCTCGTTTTTCGCGCCTTTATGTGAAGGTGCTCTTGTTAGAGAGAGAGAAAAACATGCTTTAATGAAATGCTGGAGGTCTAGTGGTCACACATATGATCACGAACATTTCGTCCGTTCGGCATATGAGATGCTCCACAACATTGGAGAACAAAAACAACGGGCGCATATAAGGTTTCTTGAAGCAGGTGCGAGTGTCAATGGTTCGGAAACCACGAGAGAGCTCAGCAGTGCGTGTATTGTTCGGGTAGGAACATTCTATTTTTGTGACGCTTTCCGTTGCTGCTGCAGTCGGTTCACTTTCGTACGGAGTTTTTGTGGGTCGAGCAATGCAAGGCAAAACATATTTCTATGAAAATAAGTATGTCTCCTTCGATATTAGAATCCCATTACTATTGCAACAAGACATTTGCATAACGAACGCTCCCCTCGCATGTTCTGTTGTCTTGGTTAGATCCTAGCTAGAAGTAGAGCTTCCATTGTTCCAGTCAGAATGATATGAAACTGAGAGCTTGGTCTGTCAGTAAACACATGGTGGTAGTTGTTGGGTCTAAAGATGTCGTCGTTCTAGCCATGGCAATCATAGGGGAAAATCCCGACAATACTTTAACTGCGTAAGGCCTCGCTAGGTTAGTCTCGTCGTGCACAGCATCACCGAGCTGGGAGAGATTAAAAACAGAGCACAGGAGGAGACGAGACGCGGAGAGAGAGAGAAAGAGAGACAGACAGAGAGTGAGAGAAATAAAGAAAGCAAAATTAACTTTCTTGGCGAGGCGGCATTCGAACCCGGGTAACCACGGCCCGAAGGCTAGCGTCATAGCCACTGCGCTATACACTCCCGCTTGCAGATCATCCATTTATGGGAACCATCTGGTTGCATTGTGCCGACGATTGTAACACTACTTGCTATGGGCGAGAGAATGATAAAAAGAGAGCGAACGAGAGAGAGAGAAACAGCTAGCTGCTAGCACCAGTGCCTCCAGTGCTATCCCGTGTCACAAAAAGAAAGAAAAAACTGTCAGCCCTTCTATTGGGGTGGAGATGGAAGACCAACGAAGCTGTACTATTGTGTATTTCCAATAATGACTATTAGGATGTGATAGTGTAATTGCTTATTTGAACTATTAAAGAATGAGAAATATATATGATCCGGTGGTTTTCATTTATTTAGTGACTACAGGGCCCATGGTATTATGGTCGTGACGGTACACCGCCATAGGGTGTGCGGCAAAGGTTGACACGTTCTTCATAAACACGTCACCAACGCCGCGCGCGTTCAATTGCCAACGTGGGCAAACCACCGCCGCCGTCGACAACAGTTGTGCGCGTTGTTTGTGTGACCGCACACAACCGGTGTCAGAACGTTGGCTGCGTGATGGCCGGCAGGGCAACAGTGACGCAGAGGCCGGCAGGGCTGCGCGCAAGTGGGACGGCAAGTGTGCCGTCTTCCATCGCGCGCAAGGCACCGCGGGCGTTGTTCTCTGGCGACGGCCTGCGTATGGCACGGCTGAGCACGTGCGCGTGGACCGTATGTGGAAGCTAGCTATCTGCGCTGACTACAGAGCCTAGGTGCACCAAGGGCTGATAGCTTCGTGCGTGCTTTGTTTACGCTGCTTAGTTCGCGTTGAAGCGAGAGGCAGCACGAAGGTCCATTCGCTCGCTGGTGCTGCCACTCTTCACGCCAGCGTTTTCACAGCGAGCGTCAGCAGTCATCGAGTGCGATGCGTTTAGTTTGGCCTGTGCGCGCGTGACAACGTGCTTGATAATTTATTAAGTGAGCGAATGTTTACAAGTTTATACGGCACAAAAAACTGCTACCTTTACTTGGTATAGCAGTTTAATAAGTTGCTATCACTGTGGATGCTGGCGAAATTGCAACGTGTGTTTTTATTTTGCACGTATATTTAAATGATTCTTTAAATAAAATGTCGTTTGGCATGGCCATAATATGTATTCCGCTAGCAATATGTATTCAAAGTGTGATGGACCACAAGGGCAGTTTATGAAATCACAAGCAGCGTATTTTTGTTAATTGCCGAGGTTTAACTTCATTTGGTACTGGAAGGCGAACAAGCACGTCCTGTTTCAGCTAGCGGCCCCGCATTCCTGTCAGCTAGGAGGGGCTGAAAAGGACAACAATTTTGTGGGTATCATGTCTAGGCCTTTTGGCTATAATCGGACTGTAGATCTGGCTTTCGGGGGCTAAAATGTATATATAGGCGTAGTATTTGTCTGAGCTTGAATTTCCCGTTCTCCAGTCGGAGGTATTTACGTTTCGTTTTCCATTTCTCGGCTTTATTCCTTCTGCAACTCGGTGCCTGTAAGCCAAAACCTTAAAATGAGTGTCATTGGCGCAGGGAATTTTCGGGCATGGGCGGGAAGCCTTCACGAGTCGGGACCGGTGTCGTTGTGCCAGTGGCCGTGGCACATCTCGGTTCATCGGCTATCACAGGCCCCACTAGTGGCAATGCTGATGTCGATGCTTCGTTTGTAGAAGTTACTCGCAACGGAGTGAAGTTCTGGCTTAGACATGGTACAACGTTCTTGCGGGCTGGCTTGTTCAGATTTGAAGGAAGGTGAAAATTACGCTCGGGATGTAATGTGTGTTCCTTCCGCTTGTCTTCGTTTTTTGTGCAGTTTTAACCTTCCTTAGACATGGTGTACGTGTCAGCGCTATCAACCACCGCAAGAAGGAATTGCAGCCCTGGGCGCCGACCGTTCAGTAGGAGTGGGCAGGCTTTGAACAGGTTTGCCGCCGCCACTGCACTTCCCGGAGCAGAACACCTTCGCCTCGAAGTCGAAGGGCAGAGAAGGGCAATTTTTACAGCGAAGTTGAAACGGCTACCCCGGCAAGTTTTCTGCGTCCATGCGTGTACAAACTCGCATCGGCTAAGAAAAATCTTCGACTCCACAGCTACTGCAATTTTGAGTTTCCGCATAACAGAATTATGTTTTCTCGTATGTTCGAGTTACAATCCCATACTATCATGTCTGCATGTTGTGTGTAAGTGGTACTTTACAAATTTTGTGACGCACTTTACTTTGAGAAATTAAATTAGTTCAATAACGCACTTGCACCAGGCGGAGGGTCTACTAGAATGAGGATATATGCTGCACTCCGGCACACCTGCGTGCGCGCGTGACGAACGTGCGCACTCTATGTATCTGTCCTTGATAAGCAACCGCGAACACCATTCCATGTTGTTTTGTGGTGTATAGGAGCATTTGTTTTGTGGCGCCAACGAGGATCAGCGGCAATGCAGGGGCGGCCAAACAGAGCAATGTATCCGCTACTACGCCGTTTGCGTAAGCTCATGTACGAACAAGCGTGCGCAGACTAGATCACTCTGAACGAAGACCAGTTTCTGCGCAAATGGTCGACAAGATTCATAAAGCCCCGTAATGGGCACATCACAGCGCAGTTGTTACCATACTAGCCCATTAATAACTGGCAGGTCAGTACACCTGCCAGATTCACATGCCACCTTAGTGTGTTCTTTTATTTTCATAATGTGTCATTTTGATTGTATGTGCCAGTGACATTTTACCGCTGCAGCAGTTAGGATCGTGAAACTGAGCTTTCTCCGTTGATGCGTTGCGTTACATCGCGGCGTGTGTTATGGTAACTCCTCTTGCTTTTACACATCTTTCACGGGCCTTACATTTTACCGCTGCAGCAGTTAGGATCACTCTGTCTGTTGCAGCGGTTGGGCGTAGTGTGCTGCGACCATGATCGACATCAAGGCAAGACTGTCAAAAAATTACAGCGACGTTGACTTCATGAACGTCGGTTACTGCGCAAGCTTATATGGACAGGCGAATGTGCACCGCGGCGTCGAAGCACCAACGGAAAGGACGCGAACGAAGTCGTGGACTCTACATTGATCTCGACGGTACGACGCCTTCTGGTGGTGGCGCTTGTGTAACGCCGGCAACAGCCTCGCTGTACATCCACGTTGGCAGGGTGGAATGGAGACGGGAATTTTCAGCGCGTAGTATTCTTTGGCTAGGTGCCCGGGGTCATTTTCTGATCCGTTCTGTTGGTCCTTCCGTTCTACCTACCTCTCCTATTCAAGCCATCTAGGCTTGAATAGGTGAGTTGTTGTGAATACATCAACAGAGTATGTACGCTTACCGACACCTACCTGTGGGCGAGCGAACCTGAGCCGCGATATTTTGTCAGAAAGCCGTCAGGCGCAGACACATCCGCCCAAAGCCCAAACCACAGGGTTTCATACAATAATTACTACCGGGAGCTGTGGCACTGGTGTCTACGGGAGGAGCAAGCGGGGGGCTCCAGCCAGCGTGGGAATTTTAGTGAAATAGAATAATGGGTAGTGGCCCATTCTTTCTGCGCCCAAAGCAGCACATGGCACCACTGCAACTTTATCCAAAAGTTTTTGCACTCTTATTGTTCCCTGATTGACGCAGTTGTCAGCGGTTCTTTGCAAGATGCTTGATAATTTGCCGCAGTAACGGTTTCTTACTAAACATTATTCCCCGGGAATCGGCGTACCTGGCCAGATTCTTTTTGCTGATTTCAGTAGATTCAGCTATTCAGGTGGTTCAACGTCTTCTGCTAAATGTAAAATATATCAGCTCCTGCCTTATCTTTATGGTAACTCCTCTTGCTTTTACACATCTTTCACGGGTCTTACATTTTACCGCTGCAGCAGTTAGGATCGTGAAACTGAGCTTTCTCCGTTGATGCGTTGCGTTACATCGCGGCGTGAGTCGTTATGCCGCCGCGTCATCGCCTATGTGCTGCTCTTTTGCTGCATACAGTGGGGGAGATTGCAAATAATTCCAGAAGCTTTGCGCTAAGCTGTGAGCATTTGTGACAATATGTGCGGCAGCCGTAATAAATAAGTTTAGAGCCGGAGGAATTGCTGGAACATTTTCTTTTTCTTTTTTGCAGTCGTGATTTGGCCAATATGCAGTCGACTTGTTTTAATCGAAACTTGTAGGCTTAGAAGTAGCGATGAAATTTCAGTGAACTGTTTCCTTAGACCACACAATACTAACCATGCATGCCTTAATTTATAAACGGCTTTAGATGTTTGTCCATTCATGCTGTACTCATTTTACAGGCAAGGTCTAATTAGTATCGCCGCCAGGATGACGCGAAATTCAAAACAGGTGTCTTTTTTTCCACTATGAGCACTCAACTTTTTAGCACTTCGGAGTAATAAATAAATAAAATTTATACTGGGAAGATGGCATATAATTATCTATTTTAATTTATTATCCATGCTAGGTGAACTAATGCATGATGGCAGCTATTGAAAGAAAGATGTGACAGAGTAAAGCTTGTATAGTATCATTTCTCTTGACAAATATACAAAAACGGGAATACGCCTAGGAGGAGGCTTAGCGGTAGCGAAATATTTAATCAAACAGCGTGAAATTTAACACAAAAGGAAGGAAAAAAGGTAATTTAATGGCTATGGAAAATATTTTATCTATGTCATTCATCAATGTACTCATTGGGTACACGTAATTGAACATTCATCAGACAAACTACTCAATATATAACAAAATACGCAGCACACGACGACACTGGAACATAGTTTGGACAGAAACCGATCTATTCGCCGCAGATTTTCGCTCCCTTTACTTGCGAAGTTTGCCGTCGGTTGGTGTAGTGAACAAGCACGCCTTCGAGGCTCCCGAACAGCTTCTACGGCAGCACGGAGCGAAACAATGCTTTTCCAAGTCCTGCGTCGACAGCACCTGGGGAAGCTACCAGCATTTGCCAAGGTCGCAACCTCCACAGTTGGAAAGCCCGACCAAGAGCTCAGATATCAGATATCTTGGCATCAATGAAATGGAGTAATTTTTAAAGCGATCAGCGACAAAGTGACTACGAGAAAACGAATGCTTTCTAATATATCGAAAAAACACTTGACCCGTTATGTTCTATTTTTTTACTTCATTTTGGGAATCTTTTTATCGACTCCAAAGGCTCATTTTCTAGGCATTTCAAATGTGCACAAGTTTTCAGCTCTCGCTCGAATCAATGCTCCCTTGTAGTGCTCTTTCTCTATCAACTGAAGTTGTTGCTTTATACCTTCTATGTCTTCTAAGAAACAACCGGGTTGGGTACTTTTCGTTTTTGATAATCGCTGTTTCCATTGAAAACGGGACTTCAAACCTTTGAAGACGGGACTCTACACTGGCCCTTTCAAGTGCTCTCATTTTTTTGTTTGCTTACAAACTTCCCATTCATGTCACCAGCTATATAAGTTTGGAGTTGTGTTTTCAATATCCTTGAAAAACTGCTTACAGAACTCGTCATCTTTCTCCTCAACTTAAACATACGCGTCAACTTAAACATATGCTTCATGAAGGCCCTGAAATAATTTTATCACGACCTTGTAACATTTTACTGTGGAAGTGGTGGAATTTTCTTACGCGAATGAGCGCGTATGTTCGTGCAGCCGTCACCATCCAGACACTTCTTTCATGGTCACCTGTGACCTCGTAATTTTGCGCAAAAAATTAATAAATCATGACTCACGTGCCCCAATATGAACTCCCACACGTGCGGCGATGTGCATTTGGAAGTCGGGCACATTAACCGTTAAGTATTCATAAAGCTTTAGAAATTCACAATTTATTCAGTGTTTTTTGTGTCCGGCGTCTGATGATGCATTTCAGAGGTCACACCAGGCACTATTCCAACAACAATTGCGGCGTTGTGTGGATCGGAAAGCCGATGTCCTGTGCATGATCTGGTAGCATGATGCTACAACAGTAAATATGCTCAGAGGTCGAATCCTTTCTGAGCACATTCAAGTGAATGCAATGATAGATAGTATAGTTGTTCCGTTCATGGAATTTATTAACAAGGCACTTTTGTTTAACCCTACCATGCTCAACGTATCATCATTACACATAGTACCCTGTATCGAAAATTAAACTCTGAAGGGTTTTACCGTAACAAACCGTGATCTGATTGTCGGGCACGATGTATTGGAGGACTTTGGAATATTTTTGACCACCTTGGTTTCTTTAACGTGCACCCAATGCATGGTACACGGGCATTCTTGCATTTCACCGCTATTAAAATGTGGCCGCCAAGGCCGGTGTTTGATCCCGCGATCTCGCACAAGGTAGCGCAACGCCATCGCAACTAAGCCACCACAACAAGTACTGCTAATTTAAGCGGGCGAAATTCCAGGCTAAGTCCAGAGCTGCATTTTTTAGCATACGGGAGGAAAGACAGCTGTTGGTAGTTCAACAAAGCAATAGTGATTGATAATTTACGATACTTTTTACATTTTATCTCAAGGAATGTTTATTTTTTTTTTCAGAAAGGTGCTTTCAATGGCCAGAAATAAAAGTGAACAAGTTGTTCCACATTGTATGTGGAAATATTTTTGTGCATTACTAGGGCAAATACCGGCACTATTTTGTTACAAGGAAAATGTTTTTCTGTTTTTCATCTTGTAAAGGATGTTTGGTGACTTGTAGGAAATGTGACAAAAATAATAAAAAGGCCGAAGCTCAAACAGGCAATAGTGTTTGCACTTGCTATGATGAATGTACGTCCTATCACAAATATCGTTTATTACATTGAACGAAAGTGCACATAAGACAACACGCAGTTGAGCAGCCAGTTTGAATGTCGTCTAGCAGTTTCCATTCAGGGGTGATTGCTGCATGTCTGGTTGATCTTTTCGGTCTCTTTAATTTTGATACCTGGAACCAGTAGTAAATTGTAACATTAATGCAAGAACCGAAGGAAATGATAACGGTAACGTTTACAACAACGCAGGGTCATCAGATTACTAATTCTTGGTTAACGATAGGTAATAGAAAGTACAAGCTGAACACTTGTTGAAATGACCTGTATTAGAAAATTAGCATATTAATAGGTACTGATAGGCTAATTGATGATCCATGATTTCGGCAAGGCAGCGCACTAGGAACAAGACCTTCATATCGACTTGAAAGATGGGGACCTACACAGGGGCTGGTGCAACTATTGGTTTATTGCTCAAAGACGCGCTTCTTTAGTGGTGCTTTAGTAAGCGAACGCACTGTGGAATAAGCGTGGCAAGGAAAATAAGAACAAAACATTATCAAATAGACGAAGATAACCATCAGCATGTGTGCTCAAAATGAAATCAAATGCCCAGATAGCGGCGTGCTTTTTCTGAAAGCGATACGCACTCAGCTGCAGCTGATACACGTCTCCTTATTCTCGTCTATTGCTATTGCTTCTATAATTTTTGTAGTTTGTGACGTTCCCTGCCTACAACCTCGGTTTTTGTGAGTGCGGGTGAGTAGCCGCAACATCTGCAATGACAGGCCAACTGTGCGGAATCTTTAGCTGATCAGTGATAATTGCACTCTCTAGCACCATATTGAAGCATCTGCTCAACATATATGTTGTCAGAGCTCAGAGGAATCGAATAAACTAGTCGCTCCGTAGAAGTGACAAAGATACTTCTGTGCGAGCGTTGAACTTAGCACGATACATTTGCTACAACAACCGCCAAAAAAGTAAAAGAATGCTGAGTCGAATAATTAGAGGCATTATAAATTATTTAGGTGCACTGTGCTGCTTTATAATTTATTTAAGCAAGATTGATAAACTTGAATAAAGGAAAGAAGTTTTGCTTACCCATACATACTGTCGCACATCGGCGACATAATAGAAAGGCTGGTTGAGCCTTACATTTTCCAACATAGTGAAGGACGCATTTGTTAGTATTGCTGTCATAATACCACCTCTTAACGGTAGATTGGCAAGTACCATTAGGCGGATGGGAGAAGCACCGGACCCCTTTGCCTGCTAGAACTTTGCCACCTGAAATGGAAGTAGAAGATGTGGTTTTTAGGGATGTGCACTGTACAAAATATGACATCTTAATTGCTTTTGATCTGTATTACAGAGTACGAGCAAGCAACGTGTCGGCTACTAGGACGTGTTTCTTGCTCCTTCTGTTCCTCGCGAAATGCCGGTGTGGTCCGTCTGCAAGTTTCCTTAGAGTACTATGCAGGTGAGCCCCCATAGTTATTTACTTCCCAAAGCATTTACTTTGTTTTTTTTTTCACACAAGCATTCTGCCAATTCCTCTGCCTTGTTTCAACCTGTGAAGTTTTTTTCCCGCTTGTTTACATAAGTAACAAAACTTTTCACATGCGAAAATTTCTGAAATTGGATACGTCTACATTTGATTATAATTGCGAAATTCTGACGCCGCTTCCTTCTGTGTTATTTGCCTGCGACAGCTGACAAGTGCCTGAAAGTAGTTTTGCCTCTGCGTTGGTCAGTTCATTCCGTAAGCTGTCGAAGGTGCGTGTTATAGTTGCCGTCATAGTACCTCATAATTTCCAGTCTCCCCATTGCCATAGAGCGAAAAAAAATTAATAAGGCTTAGTTCCCCCACCACCGCGACCGTGATTTAAGCAGGTGTCGCAGCAGCAATGCGCTTTTTTTTTGCAGTTCAAGGCGCTAATCATTGTGGAATCGACCAATTACGCTGATTTTATAATATTGACACTGTTATTCGCTCTCATCGCCTGCAAAATCAAAATACAGTTATCAACAATCCGAACTGCTAGATTGGAATGCTCATTTTGCTCAATTTCACTACGTGGTGATTTTAATCGCACAAACTCTTCAATTGATCCAGTGCCCTCTCAGGTATCTACATAATCAATTCTGGGGTCTTTTTTATGTAAGGATTATTCCCATAATCTTGCTCCTAACATTCGTCTTTACACAACTGATTGTGCAATCATTGACATAAGTAACTATTCCGTTGATCCCCACTGTTTCACCCCTCGTTTGCTTCAATTTGCGGTTGGTGCCAGACATGGAAATGAATAATAACTTTATAAAAACAGGATTTTTGTCGTATATTGAAATGACAAGCCGACGCTATCACGTCTGTAAGTTGTGGTTAAGTCGTACTTTACGACTTTTCTGACGGATTTCACTTTGAGAAATCCATTTTTGTTCCCTAACGCCTTGCGCCACGCGAAGCACCCACCCGGTCGGGGTCGTTCGGAATGATGTGGTTCGGCGTGATTATTTTCGCCAGACGCCGATGCTTAACGCCGACACCGACGCCGACACCAACGCCAAATTTTCTGCGACATGAGGCCCTTAACGCTGTCGCGTTAAAAGCTACGAGCATATGCTACCATACAGCTATACGGTTGCTAGAACTTAAAAAAAAAATCCTACTCAGATATGGTGAATCTGACAGTGCTAAGAAATCCACCCTAATAGTTACTCCAGAAATGCATTACTGTGACATGCAGCAAGAAAGTATTATAATACAGAGGAAATACAAATTGACTGCTAACTTATCTAAGCAACACCGTTCTTTCTTTACTTTCACACACCCTATTCTTATCCTTTTTATATTATGATATTTTATTTTTTATGTAATATTAAAGGGCACTATTCCTCGATAGAACCTATCCCTCACCTCCAACACAAATCTGTATTACGTGCCCCTTGCTCATTACTTCGTCGTACGTTGACGAGATGATATGAATAACAAGCAGTCAAACAAAATTAGGATGATGCTATTCATCTTGGGGGAATGCTGCTGCAGCAGTAAATGACTTAAAAGCGGGTGAAACCACCGAAGTGCGCTTCCGTTCTTTTCTTTTTGCCGAGCTATGAAGGTGACATCAGTGTAAATAAAATTATGAGGGCAAATATCCACATGACGTCAGCCATAGTCATCATTAGAGGCCGGATATTTAGGCATTAAAAAAGCGCGTTTTAGGCGCCAAAAATAGGCAGGCAAATCAACGTTTTAGGCCTCCAACGTCGTAAATATAGGCACAATAAATTTTTACACGAATGCAAATAATTTCAAACAACGACGTGTGCGGCCTATATCTACGATAGGAAAACAAGAAATGTTATTGTCTATTATGGCACAAAGGCGCCAACGGTTGAACATAGCCGTGAAATTGTCCCATAAAACTGCTGGACTAATGACGATCAATTGGCTTCATTCAGTAAGCACACTGCTCATATTCATGTTCAATGGCCACTGTAATTAAGCGTCGCATATAGTGAAACAGGCATGAAAAAGAATACTTGAAAGCTGAGAATACTGATTAAAAAACGATACTTAATGTCTGCCTGACGCAATTAAATTAAGGCACCACAAAAACAGACAAATAACAAATGCAAGAGAGACTACGATTTATTAAGAAATTAGCATGTTCTTACATGAGGACTGTTCGATACAACTCTTCGCAATTTTCTCATATACAATGACATTATCCGAATTGTACAGGCCAGACGTCCCAACACTGCCAAATACACTTCCACCCATTTGAAGTGCACATGTTTGAATAAATCTGCTTTGAAAGCACGCGGAACGTAGTCTAAGAATTACTGTGAAGATTGTGGAAAGACTAGCAAACTACCACCATCTCCAGATTTTTGGATTCAGAATTGTGCCTCTTGTCACTGAGAATGATCTCGTACGCTGAGAAGGAACGCCCGACGGCGGTGAACACCTTAAAAAGTAAATTACAAACAAAACAAAAGCCGCGTGCACATCACATTTTTATTTCTTCTTTTGCTCTTCACTCTCCTTTCCCCTGACGGCTCTCCGCGGTTTCGCATTCGCCAACCGCTCGCGCAATATCAGCGCGGCGGCGTATGCTGGCCGGCGCGTTCCATTTCAATGCTGCTACCAGTTGTTTTCCGGGAGTTGGTTGAACTAATTTACTAGGTTGAACCCCATAGGGTTCCGAACAGTCAATGTCGCCCGGTAACATGATTAACGGTCTCTAAGTGCACTCGAAAGCGAAACTTGATGCTAAATCCTGTTCATATAGGCGCCGATATTGAAAATAGGCCTTTATACGCAGTTATAAGAATTTAGGCACAAACGCCAAATAGGCATTTATAGGCACTATAAAAACACTATAACAGCCATTCTTAACCTCTAATTCATTCTCATACATCAAAATGGGGCGATAGGAGCGCAAGGAACAAAAAAATCTGGTCTCTAGTCATTATGTTAAAATTGCTGCATCACAAGTGACGGCTCCAGGGTTATAATTCTGACTGCTGTGTCTGCTGCTCTGGTCGATGCAAATTCAAGGCATCGCAGTACTTTTTTTTCTATTGAAATGATCTGCGGCAAGTTGTCGCTGATTAGAATGAACAGAAAATATAGTTGGTTAAATAAAAAAATTAAAATCGATAATGTGCACTTTTTGGAAACGTCACCATGGTTGCTACGCTATTACAGCTACCTCTTGGGACAATAATAATACTATCTCTACAACAAATAATATTATAGTCTCAATTAAATTTAAATTTACGCATGCGAAAACCATTGGTAGTTCAGTTCGAAGAAAATATTATTTTTCTTTCTTGGTTCTGTAGTTGTTCGGCCGCCGTTTTCTGCGAGACACTTTAGTGCTTACCATTATTTATTCCCAGGTTCGTCGAACCGATAGTTGGTTGTGGCGCTAGCACAGTCCCTGTAATTCCTGTTGGCAAGAACGACATATGTTGTAAATGCTTTCTTTCTTCTTGCCAAATAAATTTTAAAAGTAAACAGAAAAATAAGTGGTTTGTGAATCCTTTAGGTGCTTCGTTTATATACAATTTGGAAAAGCTATTCTGCCAGAAGTTATTGAAATGAATCAATATTGCAGCTTTTTAACGGTACAAATCAGGTGATGGTAAAACTGGTGCAATAATGCTGCCTTTTTCAATTTTAAAAAAGGTAATAAGCACGAGCCAATTCGTTAAGTTCTTTAATAATAAGAATATCAATCAATAGGATAAACCGTCTTTCCTATTGCAGTGATGAAGCTCTCATTCTTTCTTTACAATAAAACAAAGAAAATTTAAGATTTACTTGATGCCTCAGAATACTCAATGATTTACTCAACTGCCCGGAATAAAACCCAGGCCGGTTGGTTAGTTCCGACGCAGCTACGACCTACAAGCCATAACCATCTCCTAATTGCCGATGACACTTATAGAGCAGTTTCGAAGTCCAATCTTGGAATTAATCCGCGGTGGGTAGAAGGGCAACCAACCCCAGATAGCTGATGGCTTCCTGTGCGCTAGGTTGTCAACGCCTATTTCACGTCAAAGCAAGAGGCAGCAAGAACGCTCGCTCGGCGCTGCGACCACGCTCACATTCTTTCTGACAGCGAGTGCTCGCGGTCATCAAGTGAGATGTGTTCATGTTTGGCTCTGCGCACGGTCACACCGCGCTTGGTAATTGAGTGAGTAAGTAAATAAGTTATGCCGCAGATAAAACTACTAACCTTACTAGGTATAGCTGTCCAATACATTTTCTATCATGATGAATGCTTCGCCATTCGTGGAAACAGCCACTTTCTTAACTTGAGTAGTGGTAATATAGACATTCATTGATTCGGTTATATGCTAACTACTGCAATACTGTCCCGCTTTGCACATTGCGCATGCTTGCCAAGGTCGCCAATTAGCATGGCTGCATGACGGCGACTGTATGAAGCCAACGCAGTGACGAAGCGAATGCAGTGACGCAGTGACGAAGAAGGAATGACGTTGATGATAACGACGACGGTTTTACTGCAACGGAATGCCGATTCGTAAATGATGAAGATGGTATATGTATAACGGTGACAGCGTGTCGATGATGAGATGAGGGAAATGAGATGTCGATGAGCGTGTGATGACGAAGGCGTAACGAATGTCTAATGTGGAAGTTAGAATGTCGACAATGGAACGACAGCGACGGCATCGCGACGAAGCTAAGACAAAAAAAAATGCCTGGCGACGAAAGCATGACGCCGATTGCACGAAAAATGTAGGTGGACCATAAATTAACGACGAGTGTGTGATGGCATGGCGCGACGACAACTCTACCATGATGCCCGTATGACGACAATTAGGGGATGATGATGGCATGACAATAGTCAGGTGACGAAGCTGGAGTGAAGCCACGAGCAGGACGGCATCATCACGACGGTCTGACGATGACGGCCTGACAGCTGCAGCATATTCACGGTTGAATTACAAATACTTAATGGCAAAAGAATGGAACAAGAAAGATTGATGTCGATGAAGGACGAAGGTGTTATGACGAAGCCAGCATCACAACAATAGAATGGCATTACTGAATTGATGGCGATGGTTAAAAGACAGCGTGACGATAGTGGTTTGATGACGACTGGGTGATGATGATGGCGCTAACGACGGCACGACGAGAACCGGATGGCGATGTTATAATAGTGACAATGGAACGACCATGACCGTATCACGACGGTGGTGAGTGAATTAATGCACGAAGACTTTTGACGACAACGGCGTCATGCTTATAGCCAGACGAGAATCGCATGACTACTGGAATGACAACTATGCAACGTCCGCAATGGGATCACGACCCCTAGTACACACCTGGTGGTCCCACCTGTTAAACAACTTGGACTGCGCTGTTGGAGTAGAAGACCTGATATCGACGGCATGACGAGTCATATCAGGAAGCTGGAATGAAAACTGAACAATCACGGCGGCATCACCACTGTGAGCAGAATGCCATGTGGCTGAACTAGCCCCACTGGGTCGGCTTAAGCGGATACATAGATAGATAGATAGATAGATAGATAGATAGATAGATAGATAGATAGATAGATAGATAGATAGATAGATAGATAGATAGATAGATAGATAGATAGATAGATAGATAGATAGATAGATAGATAGATAGATAGATAGATAGATAGATAGATAGATAGATAGATAGATAGATATGCCTGGTTAGTATGATTTATTGGTTAGATTCCTGTTTAGTGCCGATCCCGGCCAGTCTATGTTGTCGACTTTCAGCTCTCGAAATTTTTCGTAAAACATACGGAGACGGGGACACTCAGATTTATTTCTGTAGTGGCCACGGCAAGCTCGCCGAAAGCCATCGCAACCTAATGCAGGCATCAAAATTGACGCTGGCAATTGTAAGAAGCATACTCACCACTGGGTGCTTCTGGTATTCCCACAAGCTCATGGCCCGCGTTCGTCACTCCCATAGTACCTGCCTCACCTGAAAGATTATCATACAGTTGGTTTCCCGATTGAGCTAGTGGACACTAGACTCACATAGCGGCATTTATAAAACTTTAGGGGGCAGCATAGTTTTCATCTACATTTACAATTTTTACATGAATTTTTCATTCAGAATATTTTCCAGCGACAGAGGGAAATTTAAACGGAACACAAGTATTCTCACCCCGTAACAGCCACGAACTCGTGAAAGCCGCGCCCAATCAGTATCTCCTCGCCAGCGGATGCTCCAAGGGAAATAACTTGCCGCTGATGCCCGCATTTATTCCTTCATAATTGTGATAACTGCTAGCGTTATTTTTGCAGCGTTGGTAACGAGATATGTGAGATTGCCCCTCAGTGGGACGGCATGAGCTTCTAGGCTTCCATGATGAATAGAAAAAAAGGGGTCAGGTTATCACGCAAGCATCAGATCGTGGACGGCCGTTCCAGAGACGTCAAGGCTCTGCTCGGTCTGGACCTCGAGAAGGCTTTCGACAACGTGCTCCACGCCTTTATCGTCAAGACCATTTCAGACCTAGGTCTCGGTTCCAGATTCCACAGCTACGTAAGCTCTTCTTTAACGGAAGGAAGGCCAATCTTCGCATTGGAGACTTCCGCTCCGAAGATGTGCCCCTCGGAGCACGGGGCACTCCTCAGGGCGCCGTAATCTCCCCCACACTATTTAACATCTGTATGATTGGTCTTTCCGAGAGGTTGGCATGCGTTGAGGACGTCAAGCACACCATCTACGCCGACGACATTACCATCTGGTGCGCCGGGGGATGCGAGGGCAGAGTCGAAGAAGCCATGCAGGAGGCGATCGACGTGATCGAGGAGTATCTCCGCCCCACCGGACTTCGGTGCTCCCCCGCCAAGTCGGAGCTTCTGCTTTACAGAAAAGAGAAGGGAAGAAGACCGACCGATTGGAAGCCAGTCTCCGAAAGCAACATCTGTCTTCACACTTGTGATGGAGGGGTGATACCCAGGGTCGACGTCATTCGGGTCCGGGGCATGTTTGTCGAATTCAACGGCGGGAACGGAACGGCTCTCCGCAAGATCATCGCAAAGACGGACAACGCCTTCCGCCTCGTTCGCAGAATCGCAAACAGACACAGAGGCATGAAGGAAGCCAATCTCCTCACCCTTATCAACGCCTCCGTATTATGCCACTTCACGTACACGATTTCTATGCACAACTGGCTCAGAGCGGAGCGAGACAAGCTCAATGCTCTCATCCGCAAAGTAGTCAAAAGGGCTCTCGGGCTACCCATTAGGACCCATACCGAAGATCTCCTCAAGCTGGGGGTACACAACACCGCCGAGGAGATTGCCGAAGCCCAAGAACGCGCGCAACTCGCTCGCCTGACCACCACAGCGGCAGGTAAACGCATCCTCGAAGAGCTGGGTTACCCTCCTGTGGTATCTTCGAGGGTCAGTACCCCGATCCCTAGGTGCATTCGAGACAAGTTCGAAGTGGCCCCCGTGCCTCGAAACGTCCATCCCGTCCACAACGAGGGCAGACGCAAGGCGAGAGCAGTAGCAATTCTGAAACAGATCTATCAACAAGGCATCAGAGCACGCTTCGTCGACGCCGCGGAGTACAGCGATGGAAAGACCTTTGCCGTCGTCGTGATCGACTCCAGCGGCAAGCTTTCCAATAGCGCTTCAATTCGCACTTCCGACCCCGAAGTCGCCGAGCAAGCCGCCATCGCCCTCGCCCTGCTAGACGGTCGTGGGTCTGAGATCTACAGCGATTCCAAAACGGCAGTTAGGGCTTTTCAGAAGGGTCGCATCGCCGAGCAGGCTGCTCGTCTTCTTAGCGTCTCCAATCTGGATGCTCTCACGCATCATTCGATTCACTGGTTTCCCGCTCACGTAGGGTCGGTCGAGGGTGCTCCCCCGAACCTCAATGAATCTGCTCACGAGGCTGCGCGCGACCTCACCGACCGCGCTTCCTCTGTAAGGAGAGCCGACACCCCTCCCCCCTACGGCCACAGGGATGCTCCCGCTACTCACAACGAGGTGACAAAATTTTTCTACATGTCCAGAAGGGTCTTTCCACCCCCTCACCCCAAATTGAATAGGGCGCAAGCTGTTTCGCTTAGACTTTTACAGACCGGCACATATCCGTGTCTGGCCGTTCTGCACGAAGTTTACCCTAACGTATATCACGACGACGCCTGCCCATCCTGTGGGCAGACCTCCACTCTAGCACACATGCTCTGGGAGTGCGGGTCGAGATACCCGAAGTTCAGCAAGGATGAGTGGGACTCGCTTCTGCGTAGCCACGCTCTAGACAAGCAAATCCTGGCTGTCCGGTGTGCCCGCGACCGGGCTGGTGGGCTAGACCTGCCGGTCCCGACGTGGGACTAGCCGGGTGCGCGACGAGTTCGCGTCCTCGCCGGACCTGTAATAAAAGTTATTTCACTCGCTCACTCACGCATACATTTGTTCAATATACCTGTAGGTATCCCCTAACTCAAATGGAGTTGTATTATTTCTTGTCTGATGGGCACAAATGATAGGACAAATGATAGCATAAAGCCCCTCTATTCCACGCACTGTTTGCTTACATTCATAGAAAACATATTTTGTTCTGATAAATACTGCTGCGAGACAGCACAATAAAAAGCATCCTTCAGTTCACTTAGCCATATTCAAAAGCAATTCCTTTTGGAATGTCTCGTTCAATCAGGCGTGGTACCGACAAGCCTGATAATCCTTGTGGTAGCTGAATACCAGTACCGTTGGCTAAGAGCCACATACAAATATTTTACTTTTTATTTTGTTTTGCGACAGCAGGGGTGGCCACGAAGCGTTACAACCACTTTGGTCTTTCCTCCAGTCAAAAGATAAATAAACGGCTACGCTAGGATGGTGTCAGTCTGCAATAGTTTTGAGTCGCGTGATAAAAGGCACTAGACTAGAGCGGAAAAGTTAAATTTCTATCACCGACAAATACTGCGCCGGCTTATTTATCACAGCTGCTTTTTATTGTTCTTGCTGCTAACTTGCATGTAAAAAAACAACTATTCTGACAAAGAAATGCACATTATCTTGGAGATAGAACTAATTATGCTGAAACACTTGTATGTGTGTGACTGAATATACAGTCATATCACAACGCGCAGTGCAGCAGCAACATTCTGTAATAATAAGTGAATCTATATATTTATGGCAGCTGTAGAAAAACTGGGAGAAGATAATGTAGAGTAGGCGAGGCATTATGCTTGAAATCAGTAATAGTAAAAATCACGTACCGCTCAGTGTTGGCGTAACCCATACAACTGGACTGGCCGCGCCTGTGGTGACTGTGGGGATAGTCCCACCTGCATTGAAATCGATGGAGGCGCTTTCCCGCTAGATCTAGAGAAATTTCGGCTTACACATTGCTACAAGAAAGTAAATGTGCAAGATAGCCAGCTTTTAGTGTATTTTGTTATATTATTTAATAATAGCGCTGACAACGTCATATGGTGAATATAACAGAATATTCAGACGATTTGGGATTCCTTGCCTGAACCTATAGTGTTTTGGTCTATTGGGACTACTCTTGGGGCGATGTAAGAAACATTTGGACTATAAAATGACCATACTATCTCAAACTAGCACCAGCTCCAAAAGAAAAAGGGTGCTCTATTCGGCCCAGAAACATTTTCATGGCTGATTCACGGAGTGGCATGAACGCGTGAAGCACTGCACCGCTAGACAAGGGGAAAGTTAGTAGGCGATAGTGCTTCAACGCACCTAAGTGAAATATTCGCTTCAAAACAGAGCAAGACTCGGAATTTTTATGCTCTTCGAGGAGGTTGGCAATGCATTGTGCCAGTTACAGGAACGTCAGCAGAGCAAAAAAGATATCGTCGCTGTATTTGGGGGCCCTAAGAAACTACATACATAATCAAAAGCACTTACCATTTGGTGTTGGTACAATCACAACAGTGGGAGTTGCTCCACCCGCCGAACCAGCAAAAGCCGTTTCCGCCTGCGAATAATCATTCTAATCAATTTACTGCTAGATCCAGTCAATTCTTATCTGTACTAACGTTTCGACGCAGACAATTGTCATCACTCATACAAGCGTTAGTCATTGTCGTTGTTAGGTTCAGCGGCACTTGGCATTTGTGGTAAATCAGGAATATCAATTAGGAAAGTCACGATTCTATTCACGAGTACTCCCAAAACAAGCTATCCTTATGACAGTGGTATATTAATTCTGCTGCGCCCGCGAAATTCCGTGACGCTGTATAGATAAACCCTTTCAATAACCCACCAGAATAATGGCGACATCGTCTCTCAGTTGTGGAAAAGCATAATAGATTTTAATCTATTACTGAAAATTTAAATTATTGCGGAGCACCGCAGTAAGTAAATTTATGGAGTGCTTTCTTGGTGTTTATAGCTATGGTGGCGGTGCCAAAGTGGTACGACATTTTGTAAGTGCGATTCTGTTAGCTAGACTGGGGCTACTGTTTTGCAGCGGAAAGTAGGCCAGGTAGTATGAATT
This sequence comes from Dermacentor silvarum, assembly GCF_013339745.2. Classification (NCBI taxonomy): domain Eukaryota; kingdom Metazoa; phylum Arthropoda; class Arachnida; order Ixodida; family Ixodidae; genus Dermacentor; species Dermacentor silvarum. The sequence continues at coordinate 38,024,747 of NC_051160.1, forward strand.
ATTGGGTAGGTTCCTGTCCAGTTCCAATCTCGTCCAGCCTATATGTTGTCGTCTTTCAGCTCTTGCAATCTTTCGTAGACCGTACCGCAGACGGCGACACTCAGATGTATTGGTGTAGTTACCACCAAAAGCTGGGCGAAAGCCATCGCAGCTAGTGGAGTCATCGAAACTGATGCTGGCGATGGTTCAGAAGCATACTCACCACTAGGTGCTACTGGAATTCCCACAAGCTCATGCCCGCGTTCGTCACTCCAACAGTAGCTGCCTCACCTGAAAGTTTTATTGTACAGTTGGTTTGCCCATCTACATTGAACTCCCATAGTGGCATTTACAAATTTTAGTGGGCTGCAACTTTTCATACCCAGTAAACTATTACCAGATGAACTTTTA